>NC_052314.1:39257641-39472641 GCF_016432855.1 Salvelinus namaycush | reverse complement strand
CGTACGCGAGGTGAAAGCTGCTGAACTGTTACTTTTAAGGCCTAATGCGATCACAGCTCAGTGCAGAGCTAGCTAGCTCCACATAATGAGACAGGCTCTAATGGCTGTGATTTCTACTGATAACACTGTAGCCTACAGTCTCTACGCCGCTCATGCGTTTGATTGAAGAATGGAATTGAGAGAGAGAGAGAGAGAGAGAGAGAGAGAGAGAGAGAGAGAGAGAGGGAGAGAGGGAGAGAGGGAGAGAGGGAGAGAGGGAGAGAGAGAGGGAGAGAGGGAGGGAGAGAGGGAGGGAGAGAGGGAGAGAGGGAGAGAGAGAGAGAGAGAGAGAGAGAGAGAGAGAGAGAGAGAGAGAGAGAGAGAGAGAGAGACTAAGAGTCTGTAGACGCACATGAAACAAGCAATTTAGATAGCATTACAATTTTTATAACATTTTTTTGTGCCCTGCATCTCTCTTTTTCCTTTCTGGTGATTTCATTCTGGTAGTCAGTAAGCTTCTTTGTGGCCCTGCTCCCTGCCTATAAGCCCTTGCTTATGTAAGCCATGGCCGAGGAGACCCCGCTGTATGTGACAGGATTTGGGAGGTCTTGAGCTGTGGCATGTCGCTGATGCACCCAGGTCCTGTCTGGGAAAAACATGGCATCTCAGAATGAATGACATGGAGTATAACAACAGGATGAATAAGAGTTTCAGTCAAGGGCAATGCCTTCTGCCAACAATACTGATGCCAAACTGAAACCAGTTGAATTAAGGGGAAATAGTCTTATTTTCGTTTTGTGGCTACCTTATCCAGCAGGTTATTGGTTGTAAGGTTCCTTCCTTATTAGTCATGAGCAAATAGGAACAGGATACATACCACGGTATTACCATTTTAGTAAACAAGGGGCTGCTAAAAACACAAAAAAATCATCAGAATGCTAACTCAGTTAGCACAAACTAATAGTACATTTCAATAGAGGCTGCTAGCTAAATATGCTAACAAGCGCAAAAAATGTATGTACAGTTACCGGTCAAAAGTTTTAGAACACCTACTCATTCAAGGGTTTTTCTTTATTTTTACTATTTTCTACATTGTAGAATAAGAGTGAAGACATCAAAACTATGAAATAACACATATGGAGTCGTGTAGTAACCAGAAAAGTGTTAAACAAATCAGAATATATTTTATATTTGAGATTCTTCAAATAGCCACCCTTTGCCTTGATGACTGCTTTGCACACTCTTGGCGTTGTCTCAACCAGCTTCATGAGTTAGTCACCTGGAATGCATTTCAATTAACAGGTGTCTTCTTCAAAGTTAATTTGTGGAATTTCCTTCTTAATGCGTTTGAGCCAATCAGTTGTGTTGTGACAAGGTAGGGGGGGTATACAGAAGATAGCCCTATTTGGTAAAAGACCAAGTCCATTTTATGGCAGGAACAGCTCAAATAAGCAAAGAGAAACGACAGTCCATCATTACTTTAAGTCATGAAGGACAGTCAATACGGAACATTTCAAGGACATTGAACGTTTCTTCAAGTGCAGTCGCAAAAACCATCAAGCGCTATGATGAAACTGGCTCTCATGAGGACCGCCACAGGAATGGAAGACCCAGAGTTACCTCTGCCGCAGAGGATAAGTTAATTAGAGTTACCAGCCTCAGAAAATGCAGCCCAAATACATGCTTTACAGAGTTCAAGTAACAGACACATCTTAACATCAACTGTTCATAGGAGACTGTGTGAATCAGGTATTCATGGGCGAATTGTTGCAAAGAAACCACTACTAAAGGACACCAATAATAAGAAGAGACTTGCTTGGGCCAAGAAACACGAGCAATGGACATTAGACCGGTGGAAATGTGTCCTTTGGCCTGAAGTCCAAATTGTAGATTTTTGGTTCCAACCGCCGTGTTTTTCTGAGACGGGGTGTGGGTGAACGGATGATCTCCGCATGTGTATTTCCCACTTTAAAGCATGGAGGAGGAGGTGTTATGGTGTGGGGGTGCTTTGCTGGTGACACTGTCTGTGATTTATTTAGAAATCAAGGCACACTTGACAAGCATGGCTACCACAGCGTTCTGCAGCGATACACCATCCCATCTGTTTTAGGTTTAGTGGGACTATAATTTGTTTTTCAACAGGACAATGACCCAACACACCTCCAGGCTGTGTAAGGGCTATTTGACCAAGAAGGAGAGTGATGGAGTGCTGCATCAGATGACCTGGCCTCCACAATCCCCCGACTTCAACCAAAGTGAGATGGTTTGGGATGAGTTGGAATGCAGAGTGAAGGAAAAGCAGCGTTTAGAGAATGCCAAGGGTGTGCAAAGCTGTCATCAAGGCAAAGGGAGGGTATTAGAAGAATATCAAATATCAAATATATTTTGATTTGTTTAACACTTTTTTGGTTACTACATGATTCCATATGTGTTATTTCATAGTTTTGATGTCCACTATTATTCTACAATGTAGAAAATAGTAAAAATAAAGAAAAACCCTTGAATGAGTAGGTGTTCTAAAACTTTTGACCGGTAGTGTACAAGTATTGGTCGTAGCAACCGAATATAATTTTTGGTGAGTTTGGACATTTGCAAGCGAATGTGAACGAGAGACATTGTGCAAATGAACAAAGCTCAATGCTTTGTCTGAAGGTAGAACAGTACAGACTCTGGAACAGTATGTGTGCACACCGTGTCTGTGTGGAGTCTTGAGTCGCTAGGGCAAGAGGGGGAAGTAGCTGACGGGCCGAGAACGGAGAGGACAAGACATTTGCACAAAGATAGCAGCAGTGACAGCTGTACTGTACAGATAAGTCATCCAAAGCCCTTTGACTTACCAAACACGGCAGAAAGCTAACACTATATGATGCCCGTCTCCTCATTCATTCAGCCACTTACTTAGCTAACTAGCAAGTCATACCAAATACACAGCTGGACTCACCAGCTCCCACTTTCTCCAGTTCTGCTATTTCCAACAAACACGTGACTGGCTCAACTGTTCTGGGGAACTACGGTAAGCTTCATAACGTCAAATAATGTGACAGGTGAAATGAAGAACGCAATCTGCTTTTCCTCCTAACGTATTGCACAAGTTGACTGCAGGTATCAACTTAACTGCAAATATTCAAATGTATTGAAAAAGTTTTGACGTTATTAACGGTATTGGGAAAACCATTATGTGGCCTTTTTCCAAATACCCCGGTATGCGATATCTACGGTATTCCGCCCCAATCCTATTCCCATTCTACTCCACACACACCCTCTCCATTCAACATCTCGCTCTGTGTATTCTCCCCCTAAAGTGACTGCTTAACAAAAACACTCCAAATCCTCGGAAGTCTTGAATGACAACAGTGCGAAAGAAAGATGGAATGAAAAGAGAGAAAAAAGTTTGAGGCGGCGTGGATGCCTGTGATTTCTAGGAGTCAGCACGCACCAAGGCACAGGGGAAGGAGATAAACCTTTGTCAAGCCGCATTAGAAAGCTGTAGCGCTGACGAGCTAGCGTTAGTGTGGCTCTCTCAAAGCGCCTTACCTTCTCGCCTTCATTTTCCCTCGTGTTATCTGGGCCGGGCCTTTTGAAATACGCACCGGGCTCACAGATAAATATGTCTGACTGTCACCAAGATGTGTTTATTCTGTTTTCAGTTTTTTGTTTTGTTTTTTAAGATGGGTTTATTTGCCTAAAGCGTGGGTGGGAGGAAGGCGAGTTTAGGTAACACGTTAAGACCGTATTAGCATGTCTTATTAGAGAGTTGGGTGTTTTTTGCTTAGTCCAATGTTTCTCGTACACCTGGGGGATTGAATTGGTACTGTAAACACACTCAGAGAGCAAAGGCTTGGGACACTAGTCTCTCATAAAGAGGTATAGGAAGACGGTCAGCATCAACAAGCTAACTCTCATTTGAGATTGGCTCATTTGTACCCTAAGGCTTGGGTTTCATCTGTTCAGAAGGGGAAGCTCAGAAACAGGAACTGGAGGTTCATTGTAAGTGTGGCTGGTTGAATTCTGCTCCAGGCTGAGGGGTGTTTGATGATCTCTACATCTCTCTGCAGGCGTCCGATCTCACATCTCTGGCCCTTTGTAGTCCATCCATCCATAATCTATACATCACCCTGGGACTGTATACTATTGTATAGAGGACAGGGGCTGGTGCTTTTATCCGTATTGCAGTGTTGAGGTATTTCACTGCTCTTACCACCATTTCTCTCTCATCCCTCTCATCATTCAGGAGCTAGACAGGTCTTTCATCTTCTGAACAGACCCCTTTCACACTGTGTCACTTTTCTATCCCCCGTCCCTCTTTCATACACACGCGCGCAAGTGCACGCGGGCAGGCACGTAGGCAGGCAGGCACGCACGCATGCACACACTGGTCAGTTAATCCCTCAGTAACACTGCACTCATATTCAATCTTCCTGGGTGAAAGCTAGGCAAATCTAAACTCCTTGAGGGAAAATAAATAAACAGTGTCGTTTTTAAGTCGTTTTTATTCCACCAGTCGATACTTGATCCACTTTACGTGTATGATCTTATTATCCATGAATGAAATGTATCGGTTGTTTGTTTGCTTACACGTGTTACTTTCATTTGACTTTCGTTGAAGTAGTGAAAGTGATAAAAAATACTAATCATTAAGAATAATCATAATATTTAAGGTGATTCTACAGTGTAATGGGAATGTGGTTGAAACAAATGTAAAACAAACAAAAATCCCCCCAAAAATATCAGGCGTTGTTTTCTTGCATTGCAGTTTATGGAGTGTTGTAGCATTTAGACTTACTAAATAGAGGTTTAAGTAACATGTAATTTATCCTTTTGATTAACAGTAATGTAAAATGAGTTTGTCTTTGGAATAACACGTTTAGACCTGTACACTGTTGTCCAAAGTCTTTCTTTCATTAATTCCCAGACAATTCCCTATATTTGCAAAGGTTTTATTATGAGTGAAAGGCTCTGGTTGGGCCGTGCCAGACAAAACCCAGCAGACTCTTGCTCCTTCAGGAACAGATAATTCCTCTTAAAATCATACATTCGAGTGTCCTTATTCTGGACAATCTTTTGGCCCATCTCCACCCACTACAGAGAGGCTGCTTGCGTGCCCATCTCTGCCAGTTCTTTCCCCAGGAGGGAAATGTTCTGTTCTTCGCTGACCACGTCACCCTCCTTATCTCCGAATCTTAATGGCCCCTCTTCTTTCACTCTCAACTTCTCCCGGAACTCCTCAAAACAGGCACTGATCTGGCTTTTGATCTGTTCTGAGTAACTCTTTGCTTTAGTGATTTGTTTTTTGCCCCTCATTTCACTTTTTCTATACCACCAATCCTGTTGTTAAGGTGAACTAAAACTGTAGCTACCTCTGTCTTCAGATCTTTCTGGGCCTCTTCTACAGGTCTTTACCCTCACAAATGAATCAGATGAGCTCATCGTCCATCACACAAAAGAGCTTCCGAGATGCTCCACGTTCACAACACTCATATCCTCTCCTTTTTTCCCTCTCTTGGCCCCTCTTTGTTCTTCCAGTTTCAGCTGGTTTGCCATATTCCTTATCAGCCTGCAGATTTGGACATTTGCCCTCAGTGCAGCGTTCAGGCCTCTTTCAATGTGTATTTTGCAGAAGGTGTGCTGGCAGCTGAGAATCACAGGCCGAGTGAAGATCTCTGTGCAGATGGAACAGTGCAGGTGATCCGTCAGGGTTGGGAAAGCTGTAGCCATACTGGAGATGAGTATGCACGTCCTCGCCGAAAGTCCAGAAAGAGAAAGTAAAAACCAAAAGCTGATCTGCGTTTCTCTTATTAAAAGGGTGTGGCACTGTGAATCCCCAGCGTCATTCAGCTAAGAACAAGAAACACAATGTTGTTGTCAACATGGGGAACCGATGTGACCGGGAAACTTACAGGTGTAGGATCTTAATTTGAGGATTTGAAATGTTTAGTCCATAATGTTGCTTGTTTTAATCTGTTAGCTGGTCAAAATGAGGCTACTTGCAAAGTGGAATACTGTTAATATAACCGTGTTTTGGTGCAGGTTTAAGGTGAATTTATGTAAATCACGAAGCACACCTGCATTTCCTGCGGCACAGGAAAATTCTCATCAACAAAAGAGTGATCAAAGACCCTACACGTGTAGAAACTTGAACATTTTATGATTAAAATGATAACAAGCTTTATTGGCACTGCTTTCTTGCGTTGTCGCTCAGGGAGCATTGTGGCAAACAAACTTACTGAATAGAACCTTAAAGTTAAGACATTAGTTATTTATTTTTTCCAGGCCGAATTTCTTCTTTTTATCAATGTCAATTATGGCTTTTTGCTTTTGAAGCTCTTCTCCGTGGCCTTCCAAGTCAGTAGGTGGGTTTCTATTGACCCAGGTTTCTTTGACAAAAGCAATGTAAAAAAAAAACAACAACATTGCGACGTGTAATGTAAATGACAGCTATAGGAGAAATGTTCATATTTTACCCCTTTTTTCTCCCCAATTTCGTGGTATCCAATTGGTGGTAGTTACCGTCTTGTCTCATCGCTGCAACTCCCGTACGGACTCGGGAGAGGCGAAGGTCGAGAGCCATGCGTCCTCCGAAACACAACCCAACCAAGCCGCACTGCTTCTTGACACAATGCACATCCAACCCGGTAGCCAGCCACACCAATGTGTCGGAGGAAACACCGTACACCTAGCGACCTGGTCAGCGTGCACTGCGCACGGCCCGCCACAGGAGTGGCTAGTGCGCGATGAGACAAGGATATCCCTGCCGGCCAAACCCTCCCTAACTCGGACGACGCTGGGCCAATTGTGCGCTACCCCATGGGCCTCTCGGTCGCGGCCGGCTGCGACAGAGCCTGGGCTCAAACCCAGAATCTCTGGTGGCACAGCTAGCTAGCACTGCGATGCAGTGCCTTAGACCACTATGCCACCCGGGAGGCTGAAATGTTCATTTTTACCGTTTTTTCCCCTTCTAACTTTCTTTATTGCGTCAAATTATGATGGAAACTGTGTTTTCGAATAAATTATGATTCCTGTCAACAAAACAAAGGAGATGATTGTGGACTTCAGGAAACAGCAGAGGGAGCACCCCCCCTATCCACATCGACAGGACAGTAGTGGAGAAGGTAGAAAGTCTTACGTTCCTTGGCGTACACACGCAACAGCGCCTCTTCAACCTCGAGAGGCTGAAGAAATTTGTCTTGTCACCAAAAACACTCACAAACTTTTACAGATGCACAATCGAGAGCATCCTGTCGGGCTGTATTACCGCCTGGTACAGCAACTGCTCTGCCCACAAGCCTTAGGCTTTCCAGAGGGTAGTGGCAAACTACCTGCCCTCCAGGACACCTACACCACCCGATGTCACAGGAAGGCCGAAAAGATCATCAAGAACAACAGCCACCAAAAGCCACTGCCTGTTCACCCCGCTATCATCCAGAAGGCGAGGTCAGTACAGGTGCATCAAAGCTGGGACCGAGAGACTGAAAAACCGTTTCAATGCCATCAGACTGTTAAACAGCCGTCACTAACATTGATTGGCTGCTGCCAACATACTGACTCAAATCTCTTGCCACTTTAATAATTTAAAATTGGATGTAATTAGTGTGTCACTTGTCACTTTAAACAATGCCACTTTATATAATATTTACATACCCTACATTACTCATCTCATATGTATATACTGTACTCTATACCATATACTGCATCTTGCCTATGCTGTTCTGTACCATCACTCATTCATATATTTATATGTACATATTCTTATCCATTCCTTTACACTTGTGTGTATAAGGTAGTTGTTATGAAATTGTTAGATTACTTGTTAGATATTACTGCACGGTCGGAACTAGAAGCACGAGCATTTCGCTACACTCGCATTAACATCTGCTAACCATGTGTATGTGACAAATTAAATTAAATTTTATTTGATTAGTCAGTTGCACAACTGATAGCATTCATCTGAAATGTGTCTTTCGCATTCAACCCGACCCCTCTGAATCAGAGAGGTGGATTGTGTGAGTACGACCTCACTGAGAGAGAAAGTAAAGAAAGGCTGCCCTTATAGCATACTCAACCTAGTTTAACTCTTGGCAAATTAATTGGATTTTTGTTTTATCAAATGGGAGTGGCTCTGTTTATGCCACATCTTAAGATGCTGGACAGATCCTTCCATCTGGTAATGGCCCTGGCTCGTCGTATCACACAGTGAGCACATAAAGGATTGTCTACCTCAGCCCGTCAATACAGCTTATCAACACCCATTATCAACCATATATATGTCATAGGGCGCCATTTTGGATGCAGCACTAAACAAAAACAGGGCAATCACACCAAACAAGGTTGAACGTTTCCCCTTCATTGTTATTGTAGTGGTGTAGCTATACATTACATTGTCTCCTTCCCCGTGATGGTGAGAACACGTTTTGAGGGGTAAATGGAGTGTGGAAATTGAATGACTCCGAGGTTCCTGACCTTCACCTGTTTCCTCTGCTCCTCTGTCGCTTCTTCTCAATTCACATCCCTGTGTTGTTACGGCGACGTGGCGGATTCCTTAGAGGTGCGGCGGGGGCTCGGTAAACATCCCAGGTCACCCGAGTCAGTCAGTAATCATGGTGGCCCCTGGAGCGTGTCATTGGGAGAATGCCGGTAGCTCCGAGAGGAGCTTCCTGTCTTCTCTCAGCTGATCAGGGAAAGGGGGTGGGCCTACAGGATAATGAATAGGAATCACAGCGGGAATTGGGAAAAATAATACCTGTTCTGGTTGGTCTGAGACAGGGCTGTGTGATGTGCGTGTGTGAGCGCGTACTTGCGTGTGTTACTTGTATGTGGATATATTGTATGTATTCAGCTCATGGACTCACACCCTTTACAGTGAGTTAAAGGTGTTCTATATGGATGGCATTCTCATGACATGTCTCAGCTGGCGAAGGAGGTAAACGTGTATTTGTGTATTTATTTGTGTATTTATTTGTGTCTGCAACTTTGTCCACATTCGAGGGGGATGTGTGTGTATACATAATTGTTAGCTTTTTTGGGGTGTTTGTTTGTGGATGTGCACGCGTTTGCCACTTCTGTGTGGCACAGGGGATCTTGATGCATAAGTCATACATCAACAAATCCTTGAGGCAGCTGTGGAGAATGGGCAAGATTACTGTGTGCCACAACACACACACACACAACACAGCGCTGGGAGATGAATGAACAAAAATCAACAGCGCACGAGCCCCTCGGAATGCCACCGCACCACATGGCACTGCCAGTCCAATCACTGGAGACACTAAACTCACACCAATTCAACAACATCTGGCAGTCCTTCAAGCTAACATTTCCTTTTCTTGGGATAATTAAAAGCATATTGTGGTGGGCTACAATGGTGAAACCCTCACTTAAAGCAGTTTGAAGGTGGGTGGGGGAGGTAATGAGAAATTCCTACTATTCTTTCCATGGATTATTTGCTCTTTTGTCCTTGAGATAAGAAAGGACGAGAGGGAGGGATGGAGAGAGGGTGGGAGAGATTGTGGGTGATTGATAGGTCTGCCGTTGCTCTGTTTCCTTAGTCCCCCTCACCCCATTGGAGTGTTCTCCCACCCCTATACATCCTTAGGCACCCTACTACCCACTCTCCCCACTCTCCGTACCCCTATATGTCCCTCCAATCATCCCATCTGGGGATCATTGTCCTGTTGAAAAACAAATGGTAGTCCCACTAAGTGCAAACCAGATGGGATGGCGTATCGCTGCAGAATGCTTTGGTAGCCATGCTGGTTAAGTGTGCCTAAATAAATCACAGACAGTGTCACCAGCAAAGCACCATCACACCTCCTCCTCCATGCTTCACGGTGGGAACCACACATGCGGAGATCATCCGTTCACCTACTCTGCATCTCACAAAGACACGGCGGTTGGAAGCAAAGATCTCAAATTTGGACATCAGACCAAAGGACAGATTTCCACTGTTCTAATGTACATTGCTCGTGGTTCGTTGCCCAAGCAAGTATCTTCTTCTTATTTGTGTCGTTTAGTAGTGGTTTCTTTGCAGAAATTCGACCATGATGGCCTGATTCACGCAGTCTCCTCTGTACAGATGATGTTGAAATGTGTCCGTTACTTGAACTTGGTGAAGCATTTATTTGGGCTGCAATTTCTGAGGCTGGTAACTCTAATGAACTTATACTCCGCAGCAGAGATAACTCTGGGTCTTCCTTTCCTGTAGCGGTCCTCATGAGAGCCAGTTATATCATAGCGCTTTATGGTTTTTGCGACTGCACATTTTCAAAGTTCTTGATTTTTTCCCGTATTGACTGACCTTCGTGTCTTAATGTAATGATGGACTGTCGTTTCTCTTTGCTTATTTGAGCTTTTCTTGCCATAATATGGACTTGGTCTTTTACCAAATAGAGCTATCTTCTGTATACCACCCCTACCTTGTCACAACACTACTGATTGGCTCAAATGCATTAAGAAGGAAAGACATTTGACAAATTAACTTTTAACAAGGCACACCTGTTAATTGAAATGCATTCCAGGTGACTACCTCATGAAGTTGGTTGAGAGAATGCCAAGAGTGTGCAAAGCAGTCATCAAGGCAAAAGGTGACTACTTAGAAGAATCTCAAGTATAAAATATATTTAGATTTGTTTAACACTCTTTTGGTTAGTTTTTATAGTATTCACTATTATTCTACAATGTAGAAAATAGTACAAATAATGAAAAACCTTTGAATGAGTAGGTATGTCCAAATTTTTTACTGGTACTTCATGTAAGCATCAGCTGTCAGAGCAGCTTACCAATCATTGTGCCTGTACACAGCCCACAGCCCCTGTATATAGCCCACCCAACTACCTCATCCCCATATTGTTATTTATTTTTGCCCATTTAGTATCACAGTATCTCTACTTGTACATCATCATCTGCACATCTATCACTCCAGTGTTAATGCTAATTGTAATTATTTCGCCACTATAGCCTATTTATTGCCTTACCTCCCTAATCTTACTACATTTGCACACACTGTATATAATTTTTTCCCATTGTGTTATTGACTGTACATTTGTTTATCCCATTTGTAACTCTGTGTTGTTTTTGTCGCACTGCTTTGCTTTATCTTGGCCAGACCGCAGTTGTAAATGAAAACTTGGCCTACCTGGTTAAATAAAGGTGAAATAAAAAATATATATATGTGGACACCACTTCAAATTAGTGGGTTCGGCTATTTCAGCCCCACCCGTTGCTGACAGGTGTATAAAATTGAGCACACAGCCATGCAATCTCCATAGACAAACATTGACAGTAGAATGGCATTACTGAGCTCAAGTGACTTAAAACATCTCACCGTCATAGGATGCCACCTTTCCAACAAGTCAGTTCATCAAATATCTGATCTGCTAGAGCTGCCCCGGTCAACTGTAAGTGGTGTTATTGTGAAGTGGAAACGTCTAGGAGCAACAACGGCTCAGCCGCGACGTGGTAGGCCACACAAGCTCACAGAATGGGACGGCTGAGTGCTGAAGCGCGTAGCTCATAAATATCATCCTCAATTGCAACACTCACTACTGAGTTCCAAACTGCCTCTGGAAGCAACGTCGGCAGAAGAACTGTTTGACGGGAGCTTCATGAAATGGGTTTCCATTGCCGAGCAGCCGCGCACAAGCCTAAGATCACCATCCGTAATGCAAAGCGTTGAGCTCGCCACCATTGGACTCTGGAGCAGTGGAAACGAGTTCTCTGGAGTGCTTAATCACGCTTCTCCATCTGGCAGTCTGACGGACAAATCTGGGTTTGGCGGATGCCAGTAGAACGCTACCTGCCTGAATGCATAGTGCCAACTGTAAAGTTTGGTGGAGGAGGAATAATAGTCTGGGGCTGTTTTTCATGGTTCGGGTTAGGCCCCTTAGTTCCAGTGAAGGGACATTTTAACGCTACAGCAAGCAATGATATTCTAGATGATTCTGTGCTTCCAACTTTGTGGCAACAGTTTGGTGCAGGACCTTTCCTGTTTCAGCATGAAAATGCCCCCGTGCACAAAGCGAGGTCCATACATAAATGGTTTGTCGAGATCCATGTGGAAGAACTTGACTGGCCAAGACCTCAACCCCATCAATTGAAATTAATTGGAATGCCGGCTGCGAGCCAGGCCGAATCAGCCAACATCAGTGCCCGACCTCACTAATGCTCAATGTTCTATCTTCTAGTGGTAAGCCTTCCCAGAAGAGTGGAGGCTGTTATAACAGCAACGTTGGCACCAACTCCATATTAATGCCCATGATTTTGGAATGAGATTTTCAACGAGTGTCCACATACTTTTGGTCTTGTATGTGTGGAGTGGGAGACTGGCTGGGGAGATGGAAGGGAGTTAGATGAATTCCCAGATAAAATAATAGGAGACTGGGGGGGATTTGTGTTTAGTGACACACTCGCATGATATTGCGGTCACGAACACACGCACACGCCGGGAGGGGATTTGTTGAGTCTACAGGGATGTGTAATTCCATTACACAGGACCTCTGTGGATGTAGCTTCTTCCTCTGCAATCCTCACAGCCATGTACTTTGGAGTTTTCTTTTTAGCTGCTTGAAAATTGTATTATAGAATCGGGGTGTTTTTGTTATAGCCATCGGGAAAATACTTCTACTTCATGTCCCATTATAATGGAGACTCTTGTCCTCATCCATTAGAAGATGTTGGTAGGACTTTCAGGTACTTCCCCATTGTGTTGCTCAAATGTACGTAGTTCGGTCCTTGAGCTGTTCTTGTCTATTAGCGTTCATGGGTCATTCCATGAAATGACTGCCTTTTGCGTACCTTTGATATTTTAAGTAGAAATTGTGCACCAATATTGAATTGTAACAGCCTGTTATGTCAAATGAAGTTCCCCTTTAATATAGAACACAAGGAGAATTTGATCATTCAAAATTCAGCATTTTGACATGTCCCTCCGTCAACCCTGTGTCAATTCTAGGAAGATTTTAACCCACTTAAAGTTTCACTATTATTTATTTAATTCATGTGATTAGTGATTAATTTACGTATGTCCATCATTTTAAGGTCAACCATGTTATGTGAACTGGACTCTCATTTTAATATGGTGAAACGATTCTTATTTTTATTTTTTATTCTAAAGAAGCTTTGAATGTCTAATAAAAGCAGGTGAGCTGGTTCAAGTCTTTTTGGCCATTTTCTGGTGTTTTGTGGTTGAAGACTGAGTTGAGTATAACCCTGTTAACCATAGATAGACAGCCTAGAAATGTTTGAACAAAAAAAAAAAAAAATAAGTTTGCATTCAATTGCCACGACAAGCATCCATTCCCCTTTTCACGAGGCGATTTATGGCTGATTTAAGAAGAAACCATGTTACTGTCAACCCTTTTACTTTATTTGGCACTTAATCGGCACTTACTATAGCCATTAACTATAGCCATTTTGTAATTTCACGTCTTGAGATGGTAAAACTAGTTTTTTATGTGCTCATTATGACAGAATGTTAAAATTAGGTGAAATTAAAAAACGTTTTTTTGGGACTAAGTTACACTTCTCAAGAAGCACCAAATTGATGGAACGACCCTATTACGTAATGTTTCATGTTCTATGTGGACCCTAGGACGAGTAGCTGCTGCTTTCGCAAAAGCTAATGGGGATCCCAATAAAATACCAATTACCAAATGTGTTAGGTATTAGGAGTTGTTTGTGACTTCTCTGTACTTTCCAGCATGTCAGGCAGTAACCTAGCAGGTAATGACGCGAGTGCTGTCAGGTGTAATAGTCCGAATCCGACACGTTTTGTTTCACTGCACTATCTTCCTGTTGTGTTATGAGTCCCTGGGGGGGGGGGGGCATCATTCATATGCAGTGATTTGAACCCCCCCAGTCTGGCCACCCAAGGTAGGCTACATCACATAAACAATAGGCTAACAAGCCGCTAGTCTACTCAGCCAGACTGGGCTAGGCCGTAGCAATCATTCCACTCCAATACAGTGATTCTGATTAGTGCTACAGTACAATAACCTACATTAGATGTAGTCAATGTAGTTGACATTTTTAGGCTAACATTTTTAGCCTAACTAGCCTCTCCCCAGCCAGGCAAGGCTAAACCCCTAGCGATCCCCCTCACACTCCACTGCAGTGATTCTGACTAGCCTAGCACACCACTAATTGACATTTTAGGCTCGTGTCGTCCCGTGGGCACAACAGTGTTTAAACCAAGGCATGTAAATGAGGAAGAGAACAGGACAGTTAGTCCCGGTATGTGTTGTTCATCAGGCTAGTGGAGCGAGGCGTTGTTCTCTCTCTCTCACATGAGGTGAGTGCTTTCTCTTGTTCAGAACTCTCCCGGTCAAGAAGAAGAAGCTTTAGCTCTCCCTGTGACACGCTCAAGCGCTCCAATTTTTCCCTGGGCTGCTCCGCTCTGCTCGGAGAGAGTGACTGGAGAATGGGGTTAGATGGGTTATGAGACTGGTAATCTAACAACAGTCTGCCCTTGCTGCAATCTCTGGGTACTGAGACAAATGGACAGATTTGGGAGGGTATTTGTAAAGTGGGGGTATATGAACTGAAGCTTGCATCTGGACACTTTTTGTGTAGTTTGCTTATTAGATAGTGGACCTGATTGTAAACCCGACCTCGAGGTTTTCATCGTTTGTTCAAAGCGAGACTCCATTTCACTTAGCTTGAGTTGTGTATTTGACTTATACTAATACTAATCTGATCTCTCTCTCTCCTTCCCTATCGCTCTCTCTCTCTCCTTCCCTATCTCTCTCTCTCTCTCTCTCTCTCTCTCTCTCTCTCTCCTTCCCTATCTCTCTCTCTCTCTCTCTCCTTCCCTATCTCTCTCTCTCTCTCTGAGCAGCAAAGAAGACGTGTGCCACCACAGACTTTGCGTGTGAGAACGGCCAGTGTGTTCCCCAGCGGTGGCGCTGTGACGGGGAGCCGGAGTGTGCCGACGGATCAGACGAGGCCGACGCTACGTGCAGTGAGTTCAGACGCTCTCTTTCCCGTACTGTTGTGTAGATGTGTATGGAGGAATGGATGCATGGGGATGGATGAATTGGTTGTGTGTCGGTACAAAAAAAAAAAAAAGGGCCTTCAGGACACCTCCAACACACTCACATGCCCACGCCACACACCACACACATCCTGGCATCCAGAGGAACATTGCCTCCAGCTCAGTGGCAAATGAGGTACGAGGAAGCTGCGGGTTGGAAAACCAAATCAGCCAGCCAGCCAGTGTGTTTTCTCCTCATCTCCGTTCCAGAGCAGTGAGCCTGATCTGCATTGTGGGTACCTCATTTAGCCCTGTCACATTTGAACTGCTGCACCACCAATTCCCGCCTAATTTCTAAAAATGAACGTATTTCCTTCCCTTACCTCTGGAAATCAGATTGACGTTTTCTGTGTTTTTTCACAGAGGTTTTTTTCACCAAAGACACACAGTCTGCACATCCCTCCAACCAGCAGAACAGACCCTGTCCACTTCCATCTGTCTGAGTCTCACACACACGGCCAACTGACCCTACTGTACTTCTGTGCCCCCCTGTCACACTCACACAGACCTGAGGTCAGCTCTAAACCCTGTTCCACTACGCTCACATCCTGCTTATTAATTACCCAGGATTCACTGCGGGCTGCACTCCATTTTTTCATAATTGCCACCAGCATATGACCTGTGTACCGGGGCTGCGTTTGAAAACAAGCACCGAGAGGCATGTTCACATGCCGCTGTTTATTACTTTTTAACGCAGCCGTAATGACTTAGCCCTGGCCATTGATCAAGCCATTCATGGGTATTACTGTACAGAGACAACCGTGAGATTGCAGCCATTTCTTTATAGCCATAACTCACCTGCCATTACTGAGGGGTGGCGGCATTATGCTAAACTCTATGGCTATGGGAGGAGAGTCATAGAGCTGTTATATACTCATATCGGAAAGTATTCAGACCCCTTGACTTTTCCCACATTTTGTTACAGCCTGGATCTAAAATGTATTCTCCTCAATCTACACACAATACCCCAAAGTGATAAAGCGAAAACAGGTTTTTAGAAATGTTTGCAAAAGTATTAAAAATTAAAAACAGAAATACCTTATTTGCATAATTGTTCAGACACTTTGCTATGAGACTCGAAATTGAGCTCAGGTGCATCCTGTTTCCATTGATCATCCTTGAGATGTTTCTACAACTTGATTGGAGTCCAACTGTGGTAAATTCAATTGATTGGACATGATTTGGATAGGCACACACCTGTCTATATAAGGTCCCACAGTTGACAGGCATATATCTGGGGAAGGGTACCACAAAATGTCTGCAGCATTGAAGGTCCCCAAGAACACAGTGGCCTACATCATTCTTAAATGGAAGAAGTTTGGAACCACCAAGACTTACTAGAGCTGGCCGCCCGGCCAAACTGAACAATCGGGGGAGAAGGGCCTTGGTCAGGGAGGTGACCAAGAAGACGATGGTCACTCTGATAGAGCTCCAGTGTTCCTCTGTGGAGATGGGAGAACCTTCCAGAAGGCCAACCATCTCTGCAGCACTCCACCAATCAGGCCTTTATGGTAGAGTGGCCAGACGGAAGCCACTCCTCAGTAAAAGGCACGGCAGCCCGCTTGGAGTTTGCCAGAAGGCACCTAAAGACTCTCAGACCATGAAAAACAAGATTCTCTGGTCTGATGAAACCAAGATTGAACACTTTGGTCTCAATACCAAGCGTCACATCTGGAGGAAACCTGGCGCCATCCCTACGGTGAAGCATGGTGGTGGCAGCATCATGTTGTGGGGATGTTTTTCAGAGGCAGGGACTGGGAGACTAGTCAGGATCGAGGCAAAGATGAACGGAGAGAAGTACAGAGAGATCCTTGATGAAAACCTGCTCTAGAGTGGGGTGAAGGTTCACCTTCCAACAGGACAATGAACCTAAGCACACAGCCAAGACAACGCAGGAGTGGCTTTGGGACAAGTCTTTGAATGTCCTTGAGTGGCCCAGCCGGACTTGAACCCAATCGAACATCTCTGGAGAGATCTGAAGAGAGAATTAGGGTCCCGAGCTGCGCAGCGGTGTAAGGCACTGCATTTCAGTGCAAGAGGTGTCACTGCAGTCCCTGGTTCGAATCCAGGCTGCATCACATCAGGCTGTGATTGGTAGGCCCATAGGGTGGTGCACAATTGGCCCAGCGTTGTCCGGGTTTGGCCGTCATTGTAAATAAGAGTTTGTTCTTAACTGTCTTGCCTAGTTAAATAAAGGTTTAATTTAAATAAAAATAATAAACTGGACTCCTCTCCCTATCTCTTCTCATGAAGATGATCCATGAGCCAGTTATTAACCCCCATCTGTACATGCAATGGGCTTTTAGGGGTTATTGTTGAGTCGCGGTATTGTGTGTAGATTGATTAGGGGGTGAAAAACAATTTAATACATTTTTGAATAAAGCTGTAACGTAAAAAAAATGTGGAAAAAGCCAAGGGGTCTGAATACTTTCCGAATGCACTGTATACTCACATCAACTGTGTGAGAGACAATCCGGAATGAATGAGCTTCGTCCTTACTGATGCTTTAGTGCTCTCTGCCTGCTGGTTCAAATGGCAAAAAAATGGCGTACACAGGCAGATGTCTCTCTCATTGCCAGTTCCTCTCCCCTTGGCTCTGCTCGTTCCTACCGTACTGTATAGTAGGACTTCTGTATGGGCCGCCAACAGAACAGCAGCTGCAAGCAATTTTCAGAAGCAATATGGAGGAAAAAGCGGTGCTGGAAATGGTGTCGAGATCTGACACACTGGAGAAAGGGTGACCTTGGGCTGCTGTTTGGAGGGCCTGCCGTGTGTGTGTGTGTGTGTGTGTGTGTGTGTGTGTGTGTGTGTGTGTGTGTGTGTGTGTGTGTGTGTGTGTGTGTGTGTGTGTGTGTGTGTGTGTGTGTGTGTGTGTGTGTGTGTGTGTGTGTGTGTGTGTGTGCGTGCGTGCGTGCGTGCGCGCGCGCGTGCGTGTGTGTGAGATGGCGGGTTGCAGTCTCACCCTGAGTGTGTATTTGATTAGACATCGGTGACTCGGACAGGCTCAGAGATTGTTCTAAGGAGAGATGCCACCAAGAGATTGAGAACACAACACACAGACACTATGCTAGACAGGTACAACCCTGAGAGAAGGGGCCTGTCTGTGTGACAAACAGAGCACACACTGCACTGCAAGCAACGTGTTTGTGCGTGAATGTTGCATGGCTTCGTAGCTCTGGACTCTGCTGAGAGGTTAAATGGGTTTTTGGAGAGGTGAGTGCCATGTGTAGCAGAGTGGAGGTCTCCTGTGGGTGTTTTTTAAAGGAAGCTACAGGTGAGGAACTGCTCAACTCCTACTGTAGAAACATACACACATGCGCACACACACACGCACACACACACACACACACACTAGCTGACTCTGCTGAGAATAAGGGAAAGCTGCAGCAATCAAGACTTTGTATCGACTTCAGCTCCCATGTCAAATTAGTGTTGTCTCTAGAACCCCTCTCTAGCAGCGTATCCATCCACTGAAAGGCCGTGCTCTGGTCTCCTTCAGCATATCCATCCACTCTTCCCCACTGTGCTAGCTCCATAGTTAACAGGGGTTCTCAGAGCTAGATAAATCAGACTAATAACTCAGAAGATGGCTCCAACAGACATGGCAGCTTAGCTAGTTCCTAAGCAACTTTGCAGTATAATTTTTGGGGGTGTGTCATTTCATTATTATCCCATTTTTATTAATTTATTTTTCATTTAACACAATTACACCCTTTTTCTCCCCAATTTCGTCATTTCCAATTGGTAGTTACAGTCTTGTCCCATCGCTGCAACTCCCGTACGGACTCGGGAGAGGCGAAGGTTGAGAACCGTGCATGCTCCGAAACACAACCCCGCCAAGCCGCACTGCTTCTTGACACACTGCTCACTTAACCCGGAAGTCAGCCGCACCAATGTGTCTGATGAAACACTGTACACCTGGCGACCATGTCAGCGTGCATGCGCCCGGCCCTCCACAGGAGTTGCTAGAGCGCGATGGGACAAGGACATCGACGCGGGGCCAATTATGCGTTACCTCATGGGTCTCCTGGTCATGGCCAGCTGCGACACAGCCCGGTATCAAACCGGGGTCTGTAGTAACACATCTAGCACTGCGATGCAGTGCCATAGACCGCTGCGCCACTCGGGAGGCCCACGTCCAGAATGTTTTTTGTGTTATTATGTACAGCCGGAAATAACTTTTGGATATCAGAGCGGCGGTAACTCACCAGCATTAAGTCCAGGAATACGACTTTCCTGAAATGGATCCAAGGCAATTGTACTTATTCCAGAGGCTGCTCCAAGATGCCACCGGCGGAAAAGAGGTATTTGGAATGGACTTCTAGTCCGACACCATCCACCGCTTCCGAGTATATTACTCGCTAATGTTCAGTCTCTGGACAATAAAGTAGACGAGCTCAGGGTGAGGATCTCCTTCCAGAGAGACATCAGGGACTGTAGCGTACTCTGTATCACGGAATCATGGCTCTCTTGGGATATACTGTCCCCACCCATAACAGCTGGGTTCTCAGTACATTGTACATACAGGAATAAAGAACTCTCCGCAAGAAGAAAGGCAGTGGTGTATGTTTCATGACTAACTATTCATGGTGTGATTGTGATAACATACAGAAACTCAAGTCCTTTTGTTCACCCGACCAAGAATACCTCACAATCAAATGCCGACCATTATTGGTTATTGTCACAGCTGTGTATACTCCCCCTCAAGCCGATACCACGACGGCCCTCAAGGAACTACACTGGACTTTATGCAAACAGAAACCACATATCCTGAGGACGCATTTATTGTAGCTGGGGATTTTAACAAAGCAAATTTTAGGAAAGCGCTACTGAAGTTCTATCAACACATTGACTGTAGTGTAGAAAAACACTCGACCACTGCTACTCCCCCTTTCGAGATGCCTACAAGGCCTTCCCCCGCCCTCCCTTTGGAAAATCAGATCACGACTCCATTTTGCTCCTCCCATCCTATAGGCAGAAACTCAAACAGGAAGTACCCGTACTAAGGTCTATTCAACGCTGGTGTGACCCATCGGAATCCATGCTTCAAGATTGTTTTGATCACGCAGACTGGATAGCATCTGAGAATAACGTTGATGTATACAAGGACACGGTGACTGAGTTCATCAGGAAATTTATAGGGGATGTTGTTCCCACTGTGACTAGTAAAACCTACCCAAACCAAGAAACCGTGAATGGACGGCAGCATTCACACAAAACCATCACATTTAACCATGGCAAGGTGACTGGTAATATGGTTGAATACAAACAATGCAATTATTCCCTCCGTAAGGCAATCAAACCGGCAGAACATGTCAGTATAGAGACAAAGTGGAGTCGCAATTCAACAGCTTAGACACAAGACGTATGTGGCAGGGTCTACAGACAATCATGGATTACAAAGGGAAAACCAGCCATGACGTGGACTCCGACGTCTTGCTCCCGGACCACCGCCGCGGCCCGCTACCAAGGATTGTGGGTTTTCCTTCTCCGTGGCCCCCTATCCCAGTCTGCTGTCCCCACTTGCTTCAAGATGTCCACCATTGTTCCCTTACCCCAGAAAGTAAAGGTAACTGAACTAAATGACTATTGCCCATAGCACTCACCTCTGTCATCATGAAGTGCTATGAGAGGCTATTTAAGGAGCATATCAACTTTACCTTACCTGACACCCTAGACCCACTTCAATTTGCTTACTGCCCCACAATAGATCCATAGACGATGCAATCTCCATCGCACTGCACACTGCCCTATCCCATCTGGACCTGTGTAAGAATGCTGTTCATTGATTATAGCTCAGCCTTCAACACCATAGTACCCTCCAAGCTCATCATTAAGCTTGGGGCCCTGGGTCTGAACCCTGCCCTGTGCAACTGGGTCCTGGACTTCCTGACGGGCCAGCCCAGGTGGTGAAGGTAGGAAAAAATACCTCCACTTCGCTGATTCTCAACACAGGGGCCCCACAAGGGTACGTGCTCAGCCTCCTCCTTTACTCCCTGTTCACCCATGACTGTGTGGCCACGCACACCTCCAACTCAATCATTAAGTTTGCAGAGGACACAACAGTAGTAGGCCTGATTACCAACAATGACGAGACAGCCTACAGTGAGGAGGTGAGGGCTCTGGCGGAGTGATGCCAGGAAAATAACCTCTCCCTCAATGTCAACGAAACGAAGGAGCTGATCGTGGATTTCAGGAAACAGCAGAGGGAGCAAGCCCCTTTCCACATTGACGGGACCACAATGGAGAAGGTGAAAGCTTCAAGTTCCTCGGTGTACACATCACTGACTGTCTGAAATGGTCCACCCACACAGACAGTGTGGTGAAGAAGGAGCAACAGCGCCTCTTCAACCTCAGGAGGCTGAAGAAATGTGGCTTGGCCGCTAAGACCCTCACAAACTTTTACAGATGTGCAATTGAGAGCATCCTGTTGGGCTGTGTCAACACCTGGTACGGCAACTGCACCGCCCGCAACCGCAGGGCTCTTCAGAGGGTGGTGCGGTCTGCCCAACGCATCACCGGGGGCACTCTGCCACTTTAATAATGTTTACATACTGCTTTACTCATCTCATATGTACAGTCGTGGCCAAAGGTTTTGAGAATGACACAAATATTAATTTTCACAAAGTCTGCTGCCTCAGTTTGTATGATGGCAATTTGCATATACTCCAGAATGTTATGAAGAGTGATCAGATGAATTGCAATTAATTGCAAAGTCCCTCTTTGCCATGCAAAATAACTGAATCCCCCCCCAAAAATTCTACTGCATTTCAGCCCTGCCACAAAAGGACCAGCTGACATCATGTCAGTGATTCTCTCGTTAACACAGGTGTGAGTGTTGATGAGGACAAGGCTGGAGATCACTGTCATGCTGATTGAGTTCGATTAACAGACTGGAAGCTTCAAAAGGAGGATGGTGCTTGGAATCATTGTTCTTCCTCTGTCAACCATGGTTACCTGCAAGGAAACACGTGCCGTCATCATTGCTTTGCACAAAAAGGGCTTCACAGGCAAGGATATTGCTGCCAGTAAGATTGCACCTAAATCAACCATTTATCGGATCACTAAGAACTTCATGGAGAGCGGTTCAATTGTTGTGAAGAAGGCTTCAGGGCGCCCAAGAAAGTTCAGCAAGCACCAGGACCGTCTCCTAAAGTTGATTCAGCTGCGGGATCGGGGCACCACCAGTACAGAGCTTGCTCAGGAATGGCAGCAGGCATGTGTGAGTGCATCTGCACGCACAGTGAGGCGAAGACTTTTGGAGGATGGCCTGGTGTCGAGAAGGGCAGCAAAGAAGCCACTTCTCTCCAGGAAAAACATCAGGGACAGACTGATATTCTGCAAAAGGTACAGGGATTGGACTGCTGAGGACTGGGCTAGTCATTTTCTCTGATGAATCCCCTTTCCGATTGTTTGGGGCAACCGGAAAAAAGCTTGTACGGAGAAGACAAGGTGAGCGCTACCATCAGTCCTGTGTTATGCCAACAGTAAAGCATCCTGAGACCATTCATGTATGGGGTTGCTTCTCAGCCAAGGGAGTGGGCTCACTCACAATTTTGCCTAAGAACACAGCCATGAATAAAGAATGGTACCAACACATCCTCTGAGAGCAACTTCTCCCAACCATCCAGGAACAGTTTGGTGGCGAACAATGCCTTTTCCAGCATGATGGAGCACCTTGCCATAAGGCAAAAGTGATAACTAAGTGGCTCGGGGAACAAAACATCGATATTTTGGGTCCATGGCCAGGAACCTCCCCAGACCTTAATCCCATTGAGAACTTGTGGTCAATCCTCAAGAGGCGGGTGGACAAACAAAAACCCACAAATTCTGACAAACTCCAAGCATTGATTATGCAAGAATGGGCTGCCATCAGTCAGGATGTGGCCCAGAAGTTAATTGACAGCATGCCAGGGCGGGTTGCAGAGGTCTTGAAAAAGAATGTATGTAATTGTCAATAAAAGCCTTTGACACTTATGAAATGCTTGTAATTATACTTCAGTATTCCATAGTAAAATATCTAAAGACACTGATGTAGCAAACTTTGTAGAATTTATTATTTGTGTCATTCTCTAAACTTTTGGCCACGACTGTATATACTGTATTGTATTCTATTGTTTTAGCCAATGCCACTCCGACTCGTCCTAATATTTACAGTCGTATGAAAAAGTTTGGGCACCCCTGACAATTTCCATGATTTCCATTTATAAATAATTGGGTGTTTGGATCAGCAATTTAATTTTGATCTATCAAATAACTGATGGGCACAGTAATATTTCAGTAGTGAAATTAGGTTTATTGGATTAACAGAAAATGTGCAATATGCATCAAAACAAAATTAGACAGGTGCATAAATTTGGGCACCCCAATAGAAAAATAACAGCCTCTAGACGCTTCCCATAGCCTCTAATGAGTGTCTGGATTCTGGATGAAGGTATTTTGGACCATTCCTCCTTACAAAACATCTCCAGTTCAGTTAGGTTTGATGGTTGCCGAGCATGGACAGCCCGCTTCAAATCATCCCACAGATTCTCAATGATATTCAGGTCTGGGGACTGGGATGGCCATTCCAGAACATTGTACTTGTTCCTCTGCATAAATGCCCGGGTAGATTTTGAGCAGTGTTTTGGGTCGTTGTCTTGTTGAAATATCCAGCGCCGGCGTAACTTCAACTTTGTGACTGATTCTTCAACATTATTCCCAAGAATCTGCTGATATTGAGTGGAATCCATGCGACCCTCAACTTTAACAAGATTCCCAGTACCGGCACTGGCCACACAGCCACACAGCATGATGGAACCCCCACCAAATTGTACTGTGGGTAGCAAGTGTTTTTCTTGGAACGCTGTGTTCTTTTGCCGCCATGCATAACGTCCCTTGTTATGACCAAATAACTCAATCTTTGTTTCATCAGTCCACAGCACCTTATTCCAAAATGAAGCTGGCTTGTCCAAATGTGCGTTTGCATACCTCAAGCGACTCTGTTTGTGGCGTGTGTGCAGAAAAGGCTTCTTCCGCATCACTCTCCCATACAGCTTCTCCTTGTGCAAAGTGCGCTGAATTGTTGAACGATGCACAGTGACACCATCTGCAGCAAGATGTTGTAGGTCTTTGGAGGTGGTCTGTGGGCTGTTTTTGACCGTTCTCACCATCCTTCGCCTTTGCCTCTCCGATATTTTACTTGGCCTGCCACTTCTGGCCTTAACAAGAACTGTGCCTGTGGTCTTCCATTTCCTCACTATGTTCCTCACAGTGGACACTGACAGCTTAAATCTCTAGCTTTTTGTAGCCTTCCTCTAAACCATAATGTTAAACAATCTTTGTTTACAGGTCATTTGAGAGTTGTTTTGAGGCCCCCATGTTGCCACTCTTCAGAGGAGAGTCAAAGAGAACAACAACTTGCAATTGGCCACCTTAAATACCTTTTCTCATGATTGGATGCACTTGTCTATGAAGTTCAAGGCTTAATGAGCTCACCAAACCAATTGTGTGTTCCAATTAATCAGTGCTAAGTAGTTACAGGTATTCAAATCAACAGAATGACAAGGGTGCCCACATTTTTGCATAGCCTATTTTTCACATCTGATTTAATTTCATAGAACTTAATATTGCTACACTAAAAATGTTTGTCTGGACAATACCCCAGTGCTCAGCTTTTATTAGAAAATGAATGGCATGCCACTGTGATCATTTTCTGTGACAACAGAGTAAATTATTATGCAGCCTCAGAGGGGTGCCCAAACTTTTTCATACGACTGTATATATTTCTTAATTCCATTCTTTTACTTTTAGATTTGTGTGTGTTGTTGTGAATTGTTAGAGATTACTGCACCGTTGAAGCTAGGAACACAAGCGTTTCGCTACACCCACAATGACATCTGTGAAATATGTGTTTTTGACCAATACAATGTGATTTGATTTGATTTATATTCTCCCAGTTTTCCGGATCCATAGAACCTGACATCCAAAGCAAAGACAGAGCTGAAAAGCGTTTTTATCTCTTTAGATTTGTTTTTATTCAATATTCTTTACCTCAAAAAATAACCCACATTGTCACTTTAGTTTTACCCTATTTTGGAAAGATGAAATTCAAAGCATTATCGAAGAGACATTCATATATTCTGTTGCTAGACTGTAATTTGTGTGGGCCAAGGACTAGTGTGATCGACAGCAGAGCGGTGCCCATGGTGTTTAGCATTCAGAGGAAGGTAAATCTCTAAGGCATTTCATCTGATTACTGGACTTCTCATTAAGACTTGTTATCTCTAATCAAGGTTGAATCACTCTGAGAAATTTTCAAAGGTTTCACACATTGTGTGGTGTGTGTGTTTGTGCGCTTGTGTTTGTATGCATGTGTATGTGCAGGTGCTCATCCCTCCTCAAGCCATCATCCCTCTCCTCCGCTGCTCAAATCTCTCCTCCATCTCCCTTTCCTGATTCACTCTCTCAGCTTTGTTTAGCTTGCAATTAACATTCCACCTTCACTCCTCTGCTTCCCTCATCCCCCCACCCATCCTTGCCGTCTGTCCGCCATGCGCGCCCTCCCCACTGATTCCCAGTCAGTTTAATAATGCATCTGATTGAATTTATTTCCCAGTGAAGGAATCAATGTGTGGCCCCTGAGGCCTCTGGCATCCGATTAAGTAGGGCCCTCAGACAGTTCGTCAGGAGCGGACCCTAATTACAAATGTTTTAAAGAAAACTACTCTTTCAGAGTAAGGGGGTTGATAGGTGGGTGGGCGGCTGGGTGGATGTGTTTGGGGTTAACCCCTTAGGTGTAATACCGGTGAGGGTTGTGAGATTTGCAGGAGAGTTGTAGGAGCTACTGCGGTAGTGGTTGTCTCCTTAGAAATGGACTTGCCTTTGTGTTGATGTTGTGTGTCACGCCCTGACCTTAGTTTTCTTTGTTATCTTTATTATTTTGGTTAGGTCAGGCTGTAACGAGGGTGGTATGGGTGTTTTTGTCTTGTCTAGGGTTTTTTGTATATCTATGGGGTTTTGGTATTGTCTAGGTAATGTACGTCTATGGTGGCCTAAATTGGTTCCCAATCAGAGACAGCTGTTTATCGTTGTCTCTGATTGGGGATCCTATTTAGGTTGCCATTTTCCATTTTGGTTTTGTGGGTTATTGTCTATGTGAAGTTGCATGTCTGCACTCGTTGTTATTAGCATTCACGGTTATTTTGTTAGTTTGTTTAGTGTTCTTCGTGTTCATTCGTCTTATATTAAAAGTGTGTATTCATATCACGCTGTGCCTTGGTCTCCTCTATACGACGAACGTGACATTGTGTTGATTTTGAACAGGAAGTTTAGGGATGGATCTGGTCACTCAGTACATTTATAAAACACAGTTTACAAGATGAATACAGACGCAATAGTAAAAGTTTAACGTGTACAGCCCCTGTTCGTATTAACCGACTGTTGTAAAACCTTGTTGTCTTGACTGTCTCAAGTGTCATTTATCCTCCATCTTAATGTTCCCACACTCCCTCTCTTCTACTGCTCTATCTATTTTCTCAACCCCTCAGACATGCGGTCAACTCACGTAGTAACCGCTTAACGTCCTGCAAACCAGAATCGGTCCTTCAAAACAAAGTTTATAGACGGAGAATGTTTTCAGAGTGGGAATTCAAATGATTCAGCTCTTGTTTGACGCGACGTGTGTAATCCGTTGTTGTTACAAAGTCATTGAAACCGACACAATAATAAACATATTATCGGGAGTTGTATACCCTGACTGTTCAGCCATTGTTATTTAGCTGTTTAGTCCTTGTCTTGCTGTTTAAACATACTGTAGTCCTTAGCTGGCCTAAACGGTTTAGCTGTACTCTAGTATTGCAGCTCAGCTTTCACTCTCTCTCTCAATTCAGTTCAATTCAAAGGGCTTTATTGGTATGGGAAACATATGTTTACATTGCCAAAGCAAGTGAAATAGATAATAAACAAAAGTGAAACAATCAATTTCTCTCTCATCTCTCTCTCAGTATCAGTTCCACTACTTCCTCTGTAGCACGGTGTCGGTAACCTTGTCAGTTCAATGGAGCCCTGGCAGGGAGACAATAGATGGGAAGGTATTATAGTGCTGTGCAGGAGTAGTGCTATAGTTAATTATTCTGAATATGAGGGAAGGTTCTAGTCAGATGCTCCGTCCGGACGGCTTCAATTTCATGCTCCAGGCTGCGGAGCTGCAGGGATAATTTCCCATGTGGCCGACTTTCCGCTAGCAGTCAACGGCCTCCTTGTTGGCTCTCTCAGTAAGCCCATAGCTCTCGCCACTAGGGTTGCCCCCAACTCAGTACAGGCATCAGTGCCTCACTTCTGGCTGATTGTGCCAAGGTGCAAGCATCCGCGTAGGCATTTTAATGTGAATACTTTGCCTAAAGAAAGTATTCACACCCCTTGACTTGTTTCACCTTTTGTTGTGTTACAAAGTAGGATTAATTGTCTTTTTGTTTTATTAATTGAAAATTAAACACTAATATATTTTGATTCGATAAGTATTTAACCCCCAAGGTCAATACATGTTAGAATCACCTTTGGCAGCGATTACAGAGTCTTTCTGGGTAAGTTTTTGAAAGCTTTGCAAACCTGGATTGTACAATATTTGCCCATTGTTCTTTTTAAAATCATTTAAACTTTGTTTGTTTATCATTGCTAGACAGCCCTTTTCTAGTCTTGCCATTGATGTTCAAGCTGATTTAAGTCAAAACTGTAACTAGGCAACTCAGGAACATTCAATGTCATCTTGGTACAGTAAGCAACTCCAGTGTATATTTGGCCTTGTGTTTTAGGTCATTGTCCTGCTGAAAGGTGGATTTGTCTCCCAGTGTCTGGAAAGCAGACTGATCCCGGCTTTCCTCTAGGACTTTGCCTGTGGTTAGCTCTATTCCTTGTCTTTTTATCTTAAACAACTCCCTTGTCCTTGCCGATGACAAGCATACCCATAACATGATGCAGCCATCACCATGCTTGAAAATACGAAGAGTGGTACTCAGTAATGTGTTGCATTGGATTTCCCCCAAACGTAATGTAATCAAGTCAAATTTTATTAATCACATGCCCCCGAATACAACAGTGACATTCTTACTTACGAGTCCCTAACCAACAATGCAGTTAAAAAGAAAATATGAATAGGAATAAGAAATAAAAGTAACAGGTAATTAAAGAACAGCAGCAAAACAACAATAGTGAGACTATATACAGGGGGGTACCGGTACAGAGTCAATGTGCGGGGGCACCGGTTAGTTGAGGTAATATGTACATGTAGGTAGAGTTATTAAAGTGACTATACATGTGATGATAACAACAGAGGGTAGCAGCGGGGGGGGGGGGGGGGGGGGTCAATGCCAATAGCCTGGGTGGCCATTTGAATAGATGTTCAGGAGTCATGGCTTGGGGGTAGACTTGGCACTCCGGTACTGCTTGCTGTGAGGTAGCAGAGAGAACAGTCTATGACTAGGGTGGCTGGAGTCTTTGAGAATTTTTAGGGCCTTCCTCTGACACCGCCTGGTATAGAGGTCCTGGATGGCAGGAAGCTTGGCCCCAGTGATGTACTGGGCCATATGCAGTATCCTCTGTAGTGCCTTGCAGTCGGAGGCTAAGCAGTTGCAACCAGTCGGGATGCTCTCGATGTTGCAGCTGTAGAACCTTTTAAGGATCTAAAGACTCATGCCAAATCTTTTCAATCTCCTGAGGGGGAATAGGTTTTGTCGTGCCCTCTTCACGACTGTCTTGATGTGCTTGGACCATGTTAGTTTGTTGGTGATGTGGACACCAAGGAACTTAAAGCTCTCAACCTGCTCCACTACAGCCCCGTCGATGACAGTGGAGGGCGTGCTTGGTCCTCTTTTTCCTGTAGTCCACAATCATCTCCTTTGTCTTGATCACGGTGAGGGAGAGGTTGTTGTCCTGACACCACATGGCCAGGTCTCTGACCTCCTCCCTATAGGCTGTCTCGTCGTTGTCGGTAAGCAGGCCTACCACTGTTGTGTCATTGGCAAACTTAATGATGGTGTTGGAGTCGTGCCTGGCCGTGCAGTCATGAGTGATCAGGGAGTACAGGAGGGGACTGAGCACGCACCCCTGAGGGGCCCCTGTGTTGAGGATCAGCATGGCAGATGTGTTGTTACCTACCCTTACCACCTGGGGGCGGCCCGTCAGGAAGTCCAGGTTCCAGTTACAGAGGGAGGTGTTTAGTCCCAGGGTCCTTAGTTTATTGATGAGCTTTGACGGACGACATCATTGATGCACTTATTGATGAAGCCAATGACTGATGCGGTGTACTCCTCAATGCCATCAGAGGAATCCCGGAACATATTCCAGTCTGTGCTAGCAAAACAATCCTGTAGCTTAGCATCTGCTTCATCTGACCACTTTTTTATTGATCGAGTCACCGGTGCTTCCTGCTTTAATTTTTGCTTGTAAGCAGGAATCAGGAGGATAGAATTATGGTCAGATTTGCCAAATGGAGGGCGAGGGAGAGTTTTGCATGCGTCTCTGTCTGTGGAGTAACGGTGGTCCAGAGTTTTTCCCCCCTGGTTGTACATTTAACATGCTGATAGAAATTTGGTAAGACGGATTTAAGTTTCCTTGCATTAAAGTCCCCGGCTACTAGGCGTGCCGCCTCTGGGTGAGCGTTTTCTTGTTTGCTTCAGCTCATTTAGTGCGGTCTTAGTGCCATCATCAGTCTGTGGTGGTATGTAATTGCAGTCTTGATGTCCAGAAGTTATTTTCAGTCATAGGTAGCAGCAACATTATGTACAAAACAAGTAAAAAAAGAAAAACAACGCAAAGAAACAAACACATTTTTTTTTTTTTAGGAATACGTAAAACGTCAGCAATGTTCTCCGGCGCCATCTCTTCTTTTTGCTTTGTATTCAGGACAAAAAGTGAATTTCTTTGCCACATTTTTTGCAGTATTACTTTTGTGCCTTATTGCAAACAGGATGCATGTTTTGGAATATTTTTATTCTGTACAGGCTTCCTTCTTTTCACTTTGTCATTTAGGTTAGTATTGTGGAGTAACTACAATGTTGTTGATTCATCTTCAGTTTTCTCCTATCACAGCCATTTCAACAAGCTCTCACAGTCAAATGTCAGAATTAGACGTTCATCCATGTTTCTCGAATGTCAAAATTCAAAGTTGTCCCGAACATCAAATTTCAAAGTGTTTGAAGTTAAGTTAAGCATTCCCTCCAAAGTTTTAAGGTTAGGGTTAAATTAAGGCATTCATTTCGAAATATTAAGGTTAGGCATTAAATGCAAATGGTGAATGTAAGGTTTAAGGCTTAAAACAAACATAAATAAAAAAACACTTTCTATCGCCAGATATGAACATGCCATATTTTGCACCAGAGGGAGATGCTCCAAACATGTTTAAGGTTAAGAAGAGAAGAGAGAAAGGAAGAGGAGAGGACAGGAGAGGAGAGAACGAGAAGAGGGGAGAGTTCACTGGTGGATATAGAAAATGTCTATGTGCTATAGCTGGAGTTTAGCACTCATTGTCCTTCTCAGACATTGTCACTTCCTCTCATGTCAACACTGCGAGGCGGGAGGAGAGGCGAGGCGAGTTGTATCTTCGTGACTTCCTTAGTGTTTCCATGTGTGTTTAACAGACAGAGTTTGTGACAAACAACAAACTGAAGGAGATCACTCATGTCTCTCTCTCTCTCTCTGTTTGTCTTTCTTTTGCCTGACTTCCCCTTGACTCGCCACTTACTCTGATGTGATTGGCTGGGTCGGTCGTGCAGCTAGCTGAGTTGTGTCATGCGGTGGTTCGCCCCCGTTCTAATTTGAAACACTGTGAACGCTGTGAACTGGACCTCTGCTTGGCTGGATTTGAACACTGATTTGTAACTCTGGGTCTAAACTGATTGATATTACTGACGGATCTTTTTTTCCGTGTTCTGTTCTACAGGGCTGAGGCATGATCAAAAATGATTGCAAACAATTTCAAACACTTTAGCTGGGCTTGATTGAGCTTTCCCGGCTAAATTGACTAATAGAATAGTTGCAAAAGTGCAAACTCCCCATCTGGCACTTCAGGCAGGCTAAAGCAAATGCTGAAAGTATTTGAAAGATTTAAAATAGTATTTGAACCCAGGTGAGAGACAGAGGCAATATGGCTTCAGGAAGAAATGGGATTGTGTCCTGCTGCTTACTGCTTTGGACTGAGGGTCAGGGGGCAGCTCTCTCTAGGCCGGGATAATTGATGTTGCCCCAGGCACACGCACGCACGCACGCACACACACACGCACGCACGCACGCACGCACACCCACACGCACACCCACCCACCCACCCACCCACCCACCCACCCACCCACACACACACACACACACACACACACACACACACACACACACACACACACACACACACACACACACACACACACACACACACACACACACACACACTGCTTGCCTCTAGAAGTGTATGCATCGATTTGCTTTGTGTGTTTTGAGACAACAGTCATAAATAATTGAACAGATAACTCAGAAAGTGTACCCCTTAGAGTCAATGACTGGAATCTAATTTGCATAATACAAATTCACCATCAAAATCTGTCGGTTTAAAATATGAGACATCCCAAAAATTGATCTTGTCATGAAAACTATTGTAGTGTATGAACGGTTTGGCCTACAAACTTTCTACGGAAAGATGAGATTCTCACGAACATGATGGTGTTCTCCGTTTTGCTCTACAACCCCCACAAGTATCACAGGACTCGGTAGCGCCGATCTGCCAACTTATGTCTGTAGCATCCAAACAGTTTGGGCTACATGCTACTGTGACCCCTCTGTGGAAAGGTGAGACTCTCACGAACATGTCGGTCATTTTGCTGTATCCCACAAGCCTCACATGACTCGTCCGAAGGTAGCCCGGTTCCAGTTTAAAAAATGAATGGAAGTATACAGTGCATTTGGAAAGTATTCAGACCCCTTGACTTTTTCCACATTTTGTTACGTTACAGCCTTATCTACATGGATGAAATTATTGTTTTCCTCATCAATCTACACACAATAACCCATCATGACAAAGCAAAAACAGGTTTTTAGAAATGTTTAATAATTTATAAAAAATTAAAAACCGATACCTTATTTATATAAGTATTCTCACCCTTTGCTATGAGACTCGAAATTGAGCTCAGGTGCATCCAGTTTCCATTGATCATCCTTGAGATGTTTCCAGAAGTTGATTGGAGTCCACCTGTGGTAAATTCAATTGATTGGACATGATTTGGAAAGGCACACACCTGTCTATTTAAGGTCCCACAGTTGACAGTGCATGTCAGAGCAAAAACCAAGCCATGAGGTTGAAGGTATAGTCTGTATAGCTCCGAGACAACAGGATTGTGTCGAGGCACAGATCTGGGGAAAGGTAGCAAAAAATGTCTGCAACATTGAAGGTACCCAAGAACACATTCTTAAATTAAATAAGTTTGGAATCACCAAGACTCTTCTTAGATAGAGCTGGCCGCCCGGCCAAACTGAGCAATCGTGGGAGAAGGGCCTTGGTCAACGAAGAACCCGATGGTCACTCTGACAGAGCTCCAGAGTTCCTCTGTGGAGACGGGAGAACCTTCCAGAAGGACAACCATTTCTACAGCACTCCACCAATCAGGCCTTTATGGTAGTGGCCAGACGTAAGCCACTCCTCATTAAAAGACACATGACAGCCGGGTTGGAGTTTGTCAAAAGGCACCTAAAGACTCTCAGACCATGAGAAACAAGATTCTCTGGTCTGATGAAGCCAAGATGGAACTCTTTGGCCTGAATGCCAAGCGTCACGTCTGGAGGAATCATGGCACCATCCCTACGGTGAATCGTGGTGGTGGCAGCATCATGCTGTGAGTATGTTTTTCAACGGCAGGGACTGGGAGACTAGTCGGGATTGGGGAAAGATGAACGGAGAAAAGTACAGAGAAATCCTGATGAAAACCTGCTCCAGAGCGCTCAGGATCTCAGACTGGGGCCAAGGTTCACCTTCAAGCAGGACAACGACCCTAAGCACACAGCCAAGACAACTCAGGATTGGCTTCAGGACAAGTCTCTGAATGTCCTTGAGTGGCCCAGCCAGAACCCTGACTTGAACCTGATCGAACATCTCTGGAGAGACCTGAAAAAATCTGTGCAACAACGCTCCCCATCCAACCTGACAGAGCTTGAGAGGATCTGCAGAGAAGAATGGGAGAAACTCTCCAAATACAGGTGTGCCAAGCTTGTAGCGTCATACCCAAGAAGTCTCGAAGCTGTAACCACTGCCAAAGGTGCTTCAACAAAGTACTGAGTTAAGGGTCTGCATACTTATGTAATTGTGATACTTCAGTTTGAATTTTTTATACATTTGCTAACATTTCTAACATTTCATTTTTGCTTTGTCGTTATGGGGTATTGTGTGTATATTCATGAGGGAAAAAACAATTTAATCAATTTTAGAATAAGGCTGTAACGTAACAAAATGTGGGAAAAAGTCAAGGGGTCTGAATACTTTCCGAATGCACTGTAAATGGAAGTAGATAAGTGCCTAAAAAGGGGTTAAATACTCCTTGTGTAAAAAAAAGACAACATGTCTTAATCTTTCTAATTGTTCTTATATTTCGTACAGACACTTCAAAAGAAACTATCTTTTGATTTTTTGGGGGGTGGCTATCTGTTTTTCCCCTGCATGAATCTGTTATTCAATGTGTTTCTAGGGGCTAATAGGAATAAGGCCAAATTCAATGTTTCATCAAATCATTATTTTGTTTTATACCAATAAAATTCCAAATCAAATAGCTAAATGAACCTTGGTATGACCATCTTAAAACAATTCCATATGTTACTTTAGTTTATGTAGCTAGACACATGTAGTCATAAAGCCTTTATACTGTAAATGCTGAATGGTATTCCATATGATTTCAGTCAAACCAATAGTTATATATAATTTAGTTAAATGCTCAATAAAGAATGTACATAACATGGATTGGTCCTTTAATACTGTATCAGTAAGTCAGTGTGATTGATCTGTTATCGAACTATGCATGACGACCTCAGTGATTTCCATGTGATTAAACATAACACATTTCTTTTTTTCCCACTGTACATGTCATTCATAGGGACAAAACGGATCCCGTTGCACAACTGTAATGCATTTCCATCACTCCTATTTTTATACTCAATTAGTGACCGCTGGTCCTCACTGCTTCCTAGCTGGATGTCGTCGATATGTTTTGCTCTGGGCTGGGTCATGTGCATGGAGCTGGCTTGGAGGGGTTTAGGTATGTGTTTTGAAGTGCATTCTATTAGTGTGTGTAAATGTACTGTAAGTACTGTACGTGAGTGTATATGGATTTATACTCGACACAATTTATGGCATATAGATTACAAATAGAGGAAATGTATTATATGTAATCAAAATATATGTGAAGTCAGGTGCATTATAAAACGTCTCATACTCCACAAATGCACTGTGCACCAGGACTGTTGGACTCAGTCAATGCACCACTGCTAACATTAGCCATTAGACATTCTGACATGCTAACTGGCCATCTCTCACTTGTCATGGCTGGCATTAGCCCAAGTGCTCAGATAGGGAGGGGGGGGGGGACAGGCTCTATCTCTCAATAAGCCCAGAGTAGGAGTAGAGGAAGTGTTGGTGTTTTAATGCCCGGCGTGACGCCCACTAAACAACCCTTAAAATGTTTTTCGGGAGAAATTTCCTGTGGCGTGTAGAGTGGTGGTGTCACGCTATATCTCTTCCCCCCCCGGCACTGACAGATCCTCGGTCTAGACCCAGCTAATGGCCCCTGTGCGCTGGAGATTTAAAAGCCCTCCCCCCTACCAGCTGACTAACAGAGAGAGAGAGAGAGTGAAAGAGAGACCCTGTTTATACCCTTTTTTGTTTGTCTTTGCCACAGTCCTTATTGTTCACACTCAGAAGAGAGGGGGAGGACTGAGGGAACTTTCACTCAGACTGGTTATCTCTTTCTGCCTGTTTTCACTTTCCTCCTCTCTCCTCTGTCTTCCAATCTCTGTCTATGTACCATTACCTCTCTCACTTTTTTTCTCTCTGTCTCTCTCTCTCTCTCCTTACACCTGCCTCTATCCCATGCCGCTCACCTCCGTACCCCCTTAACTATTTTGCGCTCTCCTCCCCTCGTCCTCTCTCTCTCCTTGGCTACTCAGTTTTCAGGAACACGTTACATACAGTACATGTGTATAGATGTATTATAGATGGCGCCTGTACCATGTTTGACCATGTTTATTTTTAGTGTATCAATACCTAGTTTGAGTGGTCCACAACGAAGTGAAAAAAAAAATGTTTTTTTTTTAAATTATTGTATCATTGTGGAGTGACACTTAAATACATTTTAAATACAACTCGTTAACGGTCAGCGTTTCGATGAAAGTCACTAAGCCTTCATTTAGAATGTAATCTAATATCAAAGATAAATCTCCTCTCGACATGAAATGGATTTCACATTTTAAGGACAGGGGAGCGAGAGTACCAGAATACCAGCCTGATGAAGGCCTTGTCTGATACCCCAAGTGTGTCCCAAATGGCACCAGATCCCTATGGTACCTTGTCAGAAGTAGTACACTATATAGGGAATAGGGTGCCATTTGGGATGCAGACTCCGTTTCATGCAGTCAGCCCCGTTGAAAGGATTTCAAAAGGTGGTGTAGAGGAGCCTAAACTCCCCGTTCAAATATCACAGAGTAGGGATCAGGACTCATTAGTAAATACCAACTCCCTGCCTGCATATATTATCCCAGTGTTAATTAAATCTGTGATCACATGCTGTATGGAAATCAATCAGCCCTCTTTTTGGGGATTTGGATGTTAAGTCATCATGTTGAACTTTAAACTCTCGCCTCATATTGCACACACACGCACGCACGCACACACGCACACACACACACACACACACACATGGCAGCATCAGAGGATGGTCTTCTTGAGTCTGAGCCAATTGGCCCAGCGTCGTCCAGGCTAGGGGAGGGTTTGGCCGTCACTCTAAATAAGAGTTTGTTCTTAACTGTCTTACCTAGTTAAATAAAGGTTTAATTTAAATAAAAATAATAAACTGGACTCCTCCCTATCTCTTCTCATGAAGATGATCCATGAGCCAGTTATTAACCCCCATCTGTACATGCAATGGGCTTTTAGGGGTTACTGTTGAGTTTTAGAGTTCACCCTTTTTGAACTAGCAAAAGCTTTTTACCCCTCTGTTCACGTGACATCATGTTCCAGTTTCCAGAGGACTGTAATGTGTGGCGACACACACACACACACACACACACACACACACACACACACACACACACACACACACACACACACACACACACACACACACACACACACGTTCAGTGAACTACCGTAACTCACGTGAGATAAATCTATCTTCATGAAGATGATGTTCAATGAATGAACCGTTCCCTCTTCACAGCCAGCATCACCAATGCACTACTCCACCATGGACAAAATGAATAAAGTAACTCAGGCAGGTCCTTTACGTGGCAATCAAACTATCAAATCAAATCACATTTTATTGGTCGCATACACATGTTTAGCAGATGTTGTTGCGGGTGTAGCGAAATGGTTGTATTCCCAGCTCCAACAGTGCAGTAATACTGTATCTAACAATACACAACAATACACAGAAATCTAAAAAGTTAAATAATGGAATTAAGAAATATGGAATTATTTGGACTTCAGGGTCCGGAGTATAAATATATATATATACAGTACCAGTTAAAAGTTTGGACACACCTACCCATTGAAGGGTTTTTCTTTATTTTTACATTTTTCTACATTTTAGAATAATAGGGAAGACATCAAAACTATGAAATAACACAATACACATACAAGTATGTGGTAACCCAAAAAGTGTTAAACAAATAAACAAATATTTTATATTTGAGATTCTTTAAAGTAGCCACCCTTTGCTTTGATGACAGCTTTGCACACTCTTGGCATTCTCTCAACCAGCTTCATGAGGAATGCTTTTCCAACAGTCTTGAAGGAGTTCCCACATATTCTGAGCACTTGTTGGCTGCTTTTCCTTCACTCTCCGGTCCAACTCATCCCAAACCATCTCAATTGGGTTGAGCTTGGGTGATTGTGGAGGCCAGGTCATCTGATGCAGCACTCCATCACTCTCCTTGGTCAAATAGCTCTTACACAGCCTGGAGGTGTGTTTTGGGTCATTGTCCTGTTGAAAAACAAATGAAGGTCCCACTAAGTGCAAACCAGATGGGATGGCATATCACTGCAGAATGCTGTGGTAGCCATGCTGGTTAAGTGTGCCTTGAATTCTAAATAAATCACTGACAGTGTCATCAGCAAAGCAGCCCCACACTATCACACCTCCTCCATGCTTCACGGTGGGAACCACACATTCAGAGATCATCCGTTCACCTACTTTGCGTCTCACAAAGACACAGTGGTTGGAACCAAAACTCCAAAATTTGGACTCATCAGACCAAAGGATAGATTTCCACTGGTCTAATGTCCAGTGCTCGTGTTTCTTGGCCCAAGCAAGTATCTTCTTCTTATTATTGTCGATGTTGAGATGCGTCTGTTACTTGAACTCCGTGGAGCATTTATTTGGGCTGCAATCTGAGGTGTTTCATCATAGCGGTTGATGGTTTTTGCGACTGCACTTCAAGAAACTTTCAAAGTTCTTGAATTTTTCTGGATTGACAGACCTTCATGACTTAAAGTAATGATCGACTGCCGTTTCTCTTTGCTTATTTGAGCTGTTCTTGCCTTAATATGGACTTGGTCTTTTACCAAATAGGGCTATCTTCTGTATACCACCTCTACTTTGTCACAACACAACTGATTGGCTCAAACGCATTAAGAAGGAAAGAAATTCCACAAATTAACTTTTAACAAGGCACACCTGTTAATTGAAATGCATTCCAGGTGACTACATCATGAAGCTGGTTGAGAGAATGCCAAGAGTGTGCAAAGCTGTCATCAAGGCAAAGGGTGGCTGCTTTGAATCATCTTTAACATAAGATATATGTTGATTTGTTTAACACTTTGTTGGTTACTACATGACTCCATATGTGTTATTTCATAGTTTTGATGTCTTCACTATTATTCTACAATATAGAAAATTGTAAAAATAAAGAAAAAATGAGTAGGTGTGTCCAAACGTATATGTCATAGGATGTATTGACTTTTCTATAGGTTCAGAACAGAAACTTAAGAAGAACTGTAAGGTCTTTCAGTGAAAAGCTTATTGAATGTCTTCTTTTTTTTTGCTTATCATCTGGACTATAAGTGAAGAAGCATAACTGCTTATGTTTATTTCACAAACTTTACCTGATCTCACCAGAAGCAGATGGTTGATAATTAATGGGGCGTTTCTCCTTCATGGAGATACAGAGATATGAAAGCTGCCCGCCTAGACAGTACTTATGAAAATGACACTTTGAAAATGGCTGTCGGCTTAGAGACACAGTGGAGACTGACCCTCAGTGGGCAGTGTCCCCACACACACACACACAAAACACACACACTTTCTCCCGTCCAGAGACAATGACTGCCAATGAGAAGAAGGTTAATGAGGATCCATATAAATATGACCTACTCTATGATCTGAAATGGCACCCTATTCTCTTCATAGTCCACTACTTCTGACCAGGGCTCTGCTCGAAAGTAGTGCACTGTAAAGGGAATAGGCTGCTATTTGGGACGTACCTTACAACATGAGAGCAGCTATTAGACTGGCAAAAAAATGACATGGACGTTTAATTGGTGATTCATATAGTATGCTCCTGTATGAATCATGAATGTATATACGCAAGTGTTATGATCTTTAGTATGAAATAAATGAAATAATTTGGCTAAAGATTAATCCGCTACAAACATTCCACTTGTTCAGATTAAATCACAAAGTCACACATCAGAGGAATATATTCATTGTATTCTTAAAGTCTTAAAAGTCAAGTAATCTTTTTATCCTGATCTCCTTCTCAGTGTGGGGATTATGACAACACTTTGGAGGTTTCAACACTTTATGGTGCAGTGTGTGTGTGTTAGCATGTGTGTGTGTTAGTGTGTGTGTGTTAGCATGTGGGTGTTTTAGCGTGTGTGTGGGCATGTATGAGGTTAGCAGTAAATGTGGGGGGGAATGTTTAATTAAAGCATGTCCAAACCTATTGACCCGTAGAGTATAGGATGCCCTTCATGTGTGTGTGCCCTATATTTCAGTGTGTATGATTTCTGCCCACGAGTATGTGTCAAACAGACAGTAGGTCAGGGAGGCCATGGGGGAATGCTTGTCTGGCAGTTTGTGTGCTTGTATGTAGTAAACACGCCTCTGTGAGTGTGTGTGTGAATCGATGTGTGTGTGTGCATCGGTGTGTGTTGTTCATTCGTCAGCCCTTAGTGACTCGTAGCAGCCCAGTTCCTTCTGAGTCCAACACCTGCCAGTCTCCTGTTCATTGATATTCCTCAGTCTGTGACCGGGGTTTACCCCCATACAACCCTACTGTCACCCCTCCTTCCCTTTCTTCCCCTCTTTTCCCTCTCTCTCTCTCGCTCCTATCTATATCCCCTTCATTACCTATCTCTACTCGCTCTTTCTCCCCTCTTTATGTCTCTCTCTCCCTCATCTGTCTCTCTACCCATCCATCCATCCATCCTTTGTGTTGGTGTATGTATAATTCATGGTGTGGGGTGTGTTTGTGTAAGCGTAGACTAATGATGCAGTAAATCTCACTCAGCCAGCCAGGGTGTGGGGAGGGATACAGGGGAGTTTAGGCCCACACATCAGGGGGGAGACAGGAAGATGTAGGGGTAGGAGGCACTCATATTACGCCCTCCTGACACACTCTCTCCCGCTCTGTCGTTGTCTCTCTCCCTACCTGTCTTTTGATCTACTTCTATCCATCTCTGTCCTTTTGTCCATTTCTCTTTCTTTAGTTGTTGCATTATTTAGTGTTCCCTCTCTCCATCTCCATTTTCTTTCTAACTCTGTCTCTCTCCCTCTCTCTCTCTCCATCTCCTGTTTCTAATATATCATTTAACATATGTACCATTTAGCAGACGCTTTAATCCAAAGCAACTTAGTCGCGCGTGCATACATTTTACACACGAGTGGTCGCGGGAATCGAACCCACTGTCGTGGCGTGGCAAGTGCCACGCTCCACCAACCTGTTTTCTCTCCCTCTCTCCTCTCCTTTCATCTCCTCTCATCTCTTCCCCAAGGCTTTTTCTGACTTTGAGGCAGCTCACTGGATCATCGAGTCGACTAGTGTGAACAGAGATTCCATCATGTAGCAGAGAACAATTGCCACCATATGCCTTACAGTATATAGTGCATTACTTTCGACCAGCACCCGATGGGCCCTGGTCAAAAGTAGTACACTCCTTTAGGGATTAGGGTGTCATTTGGGACACTGCTAGAGATAGCCAATCAATGAAACACAGCAGAACTTTCTACGCGATAGAGGTGTACAGTGCACGTACAGCCACTTCAGCCACTGCGTTTATCACGCCGTCACGCCCCTACCCGAGTCTGAAAACCTCGGTTTCATTATCCTAATTCACAGACCGGTACCTGTTTATTACCCACACATTATCTTAGGCCTAATTGATGACCTGTCAAGAGTATTAAAAACATCACCAGTGTAGCTCTCTCTTCGTCATGTGGGGGGGCGGGTGTTAAGAGCCCCTCTATCAAATGAACCTCTTTCCATTACACTCATCACTGAGCCTGTGCTACGCATGATAGGGATATTCCCCGTTTTATGTGGTGACTGGTGAGTAATCCAAATGTAATAGATTTTCGGAGGCAACTTAATAATAATGTACCCTGCTTTTCCCTGGCTGTGACGTATTGGTGGCTGTGTTCCTGGTTATTACAACCTGTAGAATATAAGACATTATGGAATCTATTCCTCACCTTTATTGCCTCGTTTGGGGTGGAAACATTGTGCTTTTTACTATAGATACTGTATGTATCTTTTCCTCCCAACGGTGCTTCTGGGGGCGAGTTTCTGTGTGTGTGTGTGTGTGTGTGTGTGTGTGTGTGTGTGTGTGTGTGTGTGTGTGTGAGTGCATCCGTGTTCGTGTGTGTACCATATATGTCTGTAGCATGATACCAGGCAACGCTGAGCTCCCCATGCTTCGTCATCATCCGTCCTGCCATAATCACAGACCCGTTGAGTCCTCCCTCCCTCTGTGATGACATCCATGCAGCGTGGTGTGACAATGACTTAATAATACCTCATACCACCTTCCCCATACTCCCCTCTACTCCCCTTTCCCTATACAGATGCCTGCCACACAGATGCCACGCAACAAATGGATTATCTTTACATTAGCCCGCTGGGTTATGAGCTATCTGAATCAATCATCGGGGAGGTTAGTTTTAGCTGAGGAGCAGAGCAACAGATGTTGGTGTGTGTGTGTGTGTGTGTGTATGTGCGTGCGCGGGTTTGTTCATTTGTCATTTTTGTGTGTGTTCATATGTCATGCCTGTCTCTGTGTGTGTGTGTGTGTTCATTTGTTATGTGTGTGTGTGTGGACGCTGGACTGGTATGATATGCAGCTCCGCTCCCTTCCCTCCCCAGTGAAAGGGAATTAGGGAGGCAGTTAATCAAAAGTGCATTAGCATACGATTGCGCACACCGCCCTTCTACCCCACTCATAATAGATGCTTAGTCTGGAAACGTGGGCTGAATAACAAAACCCACCCACCACCATCACACTACCTCCTTAGTCTTCCACCCTGCCCTATCTTTCCTCCCTCCCCCCCATTCCTCCCTTTGTCCTCTTCCCTCCCCCGTTTTCCCCATCTCCCCACCGCTCTTCTCTCTCTTCCTTTTTCCCCCTATCCCTCTCTTTGTCCTCTCCTCTGCTTTTCCCCGTCTCCTCCTCCTCTCTGCCTCTCCCCGTTGGCTCTTCACCCCAACCATCTCTCTCTCCTCTGTTCCTTCCTGCATCTCCGCCTTCACACCCTCTCTCCATGATGAAGAGGTGACAACAGTCGACCTCCACACACAGCCTGTCAGGTTGTCTATGTTGGGTAGCGAAGAGGGTCTGGCAGGACCCCACCCTAGTCAAATCCCCCATCTCCTCCCTAGCCGTTCGCTAATCCAATGTCGAGTGGAGAGAAACCCCAGACACATTGATCTGAAAATTACTCATATACCCTGGTTCAGTGTAATATAATGCCAAGACTGTTTGAATAAGTTAGCTGAGCTGATTCTCCTGAGGTCTAAATAGCTGTGTCTCTCTCCTTCAGAGCTATGTGCTGGTTGCTGTACTGTAAGCCCACTAGGCACTTAGTTAGCAATTAGCTGGCCACTGTGTTTGCATCTGATTCTAGCCGTGTCAGCTGAGTAGAGGGCCTCTAGTCGAATGGTTTTAGCAGAGAGTGGAGGTGATTGGCATGTAGGTGGGAGGAGTGTGTGTTTTGTGCTTGTTAGTGTGTGTTACAATGTGTGTGTATGTAAACTCAACAAAAAAAGAAACGTCCTCTCTCTCAACTGCGTTTATTTTCAGAAAACTTAACATGTGTAAATATTTGTATGAACATAACAAGATTCAAAAACTGAGATATAAACTGAACAAGTTCCACAGACATGTGACTAACATATACGTAATAATGTGTCCCTGAACAAAGGGGGGGTCAAAATCAAAAGGAACAGTCAGTATCTGGTGTTGCCACCAGCTGCATTAAGTACTGCAGTGCATCTCCTCCTCATGGACCGCACCAGCTATGCCAGTTCTTGCTGTGAGATGTTACCCCACTCTTCCACCAAGGCACCTGCAAGTTCCCGGACATTTCTGGGGGGAATGGCCCTAGCCCTCACCCTCCGATCCAACAGGTCCCAGACGTGCTCAATGGGATTGAGATCCGGGCTCTTCGCTGGCCATGGCAGAACACTGACATTCCTGTTTTGCAGGAAATCACGCACAGAACGAGCAGTATGGCTGGTGGCATTGTCATGCTGGAGGGTCATGTCAGGATGAGCCTGCAGGAAGGGTACCACATGAGGGAGGAGGATGTCTTCCCTGTAACGCACAGCAATGATGCTGTGACACACCGCCCCAGACCATGACCTTCCGCCCCAGACCCTCCACCTCCAAATCGATCCCGCTCCAGAGCACAGGCCTCGGTGTAACGCTCATTCCTTCAACGATAAACGCGAATCCGACCATCACCCCTGGTGAGGCAAAACCGCGACTCGTCAGTGAAGAGCACTTTTTGCCAGTCCTGTCAGGTCGAGCGATGGGGGTTTTGTGCCCATAGGCGTTGTTGCCTGTGATGTCTGGTGAGGACCTGCCTTACAACAGGCCTACAAGCCCTCAGTCCAACCTCTCTCAGCCTATTGTGGACAGTCTGAGCACTGATGGAGGGATTGTGCGTTCCTGATGTAACTCGGGCAGTTGTTGTTGCCGTCCTGTACCTGTCCCGCAGGTGTGATGTTCGGATGTACCGATCCTGTGCAGGTGTTGTTACACGTGGTCTGCCACTGCAAGGACGATCAGCTGTCTGTCTTGTCTCCCTGTAGCGCTGTCTTAGGCGTCTCACAGTATGGACATTGCAATTTATTGCCCTGGTCACATCTGCTGTCCTCATGCCTCCTTGCAGCATGCCTAAGGCACATTCACGCAGATGAGCAGGGACCCTGGGCATCTTTCTTTTGGTGTTATTTTGGTGAGTCCGTAGAAAGGCCTCTTTAGTGTCCTAAGTTTTCATAACTGTGACCTTAATTGCCTACCGTCTGTAAGCTGTTAGTGTCTTAACGACCGTTCCACAGGTGCATGTTTATTAATTGTTTATGGTTCATTGTACAAGCATGGGAAACAGTGTTTAAACCATTTACAATGAAGATCTGTGAAGTTATTTGAATTTTTACGAATTATCTTTGAAGGACAGGGTCCTGAAAAAGGGACTTTTCTTTTTTTGCTGAGTTTATATATGCCTTACACAATGTGTGTTCTCACTAGTGTTGCCACCTTCAAGTGGTGTGAGATTAAAGTCGTGGAGGAGTCAGAGAGTGCTCCTGGCCCTGACATGGCCGATCTTAGTCGGCCATATCTTTCCATCTGAAAAGTTATGTCCAAAAAACTGTCGATAAGCCTGTCAATATACCTCACGTAGTCTGCAACGCAGCACTAGTCCTACCTGTCAGAACATACTGAGAGAGAGCGAGAGAGAGAGAAGAGATCCAATCGAGGTCCCTGAGGTTCTACCACTAATAAACACTGACCTTTAGAAGGAGAACAAATTTTTAATGATACCATCAGCTGGCAGGGTATTAGCAAGAGGGTCTGACTACCTTGGGTTCCAGACGGTTTCTGCATTCAAAGCTACCTGTACACTGTTGCCTTGCCAATAATGCAGTAAGTTGGCTAAAGCAGGAACAGAATGGCAACCAGGCTTGTTTCCCAACCTTGGCCCTTGTACGTTAGGCCAACTATATTATTGACTATAAGTAATAAGTCCTATATTATACTGTATAAACCTAATGATAATTCATGTAGTGTCATTCCTCTGTAGTTTGCTTTGCCTGTTGACGGGTCACTGCAGTCAGTGATTGGCAGTTGATCTCAGATCCCTCCTTCCGCTGAGCTACAAATAGCCAATCATACCAATTACAATCTATCCTTTGCTGTCAATCTTTCGTTCAGTCCAGTGGGCCGACAGGCAAGTTATAGTGTGTGTGTGTGTTCGGATGGTCATTATCGGTCTGTGTAAAGGCTCTGAGTTTAGACGGCCCCCCGTATGACAGTAGCCTCAGGACGCACACACACACACACACACACACACACACACACACACACACACACACACACACACACACACACACACACACACACACACACACACACACACACACACACACACACAAACGACACACACGCACAACAGACACACAGCAGTGAGACTACGGATTACAGGTGCCTCCAGCTTGAGGATTGGCTGCATTGAGGAAATAAGTGCATTACCCAAGAGGCCTCAGTTACTCCACAGATCTGAGCAGCCAATATAAATGAATTAAACATCACTACCTTCCTATTCAAACCCAGCCTGCTATATTGTCCTGATCAGATACCAACCACCTTATAAAACAGTCAATAACTAGCTCATCCCCCTCCCCACATATACCCGTATACAAACACACACACATACATACCTCACTCACACACACGCACGCACGCACGCACGCACACACGCACGCACATACACACACACACACACACACGCATCTCCTCATCTCCCGTCTCCATTCAAACCCAAATCACTGCTTGGATACACAGGGACACACCAGACTGGCTCGCCATTCGCCCGGTCACAATAGCCATCTGCTGATGAGGAGATGGCTAGCTGCTCACTCAAATGGGATTTTAGGAAGAGACTTGATTTTGGTTCCTGAAAAGAAAAAGAAAAAAACGAATTTAAAAGCAGACACATTTAAAACCGACTCACGCGAGACCCAGCTATTCAACAGAGAGAACAGATGAAGCGATAGAGCCCGGCCAAGAGAAGAGAGGAAAAGAGAAGCCTGCTTCTCCCGGCCAATTTCTACCCAAGCCCAAAGCCCAGAGCCACCAAACAGAACCTGAATAGATGAAACCTGGCAACACTAACACTGCTGAAACACACACAGGAAAATATCCACCGAGATGGCACCCTATAGGGAATAAGGAATAGGGTGTCATTTTGGACCCAAACAGTATTCCTTATATGGGCCTTGGTCAAATGTAGTGCACTATATACAGTACCAGTCAAAAGTTTGGACGCACCTACTCATTCCAGGGTTTTTCTTTATTTTTCCTATTTTCTACATTGTAGAATAATAGTGAACACATTACAACTATGAAATAACACACATGGAATCATGTCGTAACCAAAAAAAGTGTTAAACAAATGAAAATATATTTTATATTTGAGATAGTAGCCACCCTTTGCCTTGATGACAGCTTCTGACTGGTACTGTATCTTATAGGGTGCCATTTCAGACGCAGACACAGCCTCAATGCGACTCAAGATCGAAAACATTTTAAAATGTATAATCCCACAGGGACAACGCACAATTGAACTCTATTTGAAGAAAATGTAACTCTGCTAAAGACAACATCTGGTTCCAGTCCAAAAAGAGTCAAACTTACTCTGGCAACAGAGTTATATTTGTTGGGTTGTATTTTCACAATTTAGTGTTGATATTTAACTCTGCATCATTACGTTTCACTCTGTACAGTATTCATTTATACTCTCTGCAGTGTTGTTCAGTATTCTAGAGTTAATTGTTTTGATTTCATGTTTACTCCTACCACTGGTGTACCAGATACCCCCACAGGCCCCGCAAGGCGGGAAGGGTTCCCACGAGCTCTGTCATCGATGTCTATTTAAAAAAATATATATTTGAACAGTAACCCTCCATATGTACTAGTAATACATTTCCATATGTACTCGGAAGCTAAGTGTTTGTTTCTTGGGAGTCAGGAATTTGCCTCGGGCCTTAAAAAATTAAGCTGATTGAAAGTACAAGGGGGATATCAGAGAACAAATGCCGTGGTCAAGGCTACGAAGGTGCCAGTGCAATGAGGGGGAGCTTACTCAGGCGTTAAAGCGCAAATCAGATCGAGAGCCTAATGCTTTTTATGTAGTTCTTTATGAGTTTTGGTTTAGAAAACGATCTCTCCGCAATAAGCGACAGTTACAGGGATGGTATAAACAGCTTGGTTGCCATAGCAACATCAGGGAAACGGGGCAGAAGAGAGAAGTGCTTCAAACACATCAATTCTGCAACATCTTTAATTGAGCCTCTCGTTCTCCTTAATTGCCGGCCTCAACATAGTTACGGAAAGAGATGAACTGTATAGGAAGCTCTGGGGACAGATCGTTTGGATACTGGACAGCCATTAAATTGGTCGATGCAAACAGATGATCATATTTAGTGGATAACAGTTCTTGAGGGCTTGAACAAAAAAAGCGATTTGCGATTTTCGTTCTTGCTGGCGAACTGGTGTTTGAGTTGTGTGGTTGCGATATAAACAGTCCCTTATCTCTGGTATATCTTGACGGCGCATCATTCAAGACTACGTTTAAATTGTGTGCAGCGCAATGGACAAATAATGCACAATACTCAGTATAGAAAACAGTGGACCTACAGGCCACGGTGAAAACATTTGCACACAAAAAAAAGGAGGACTTCAGGAGACCAGGGAGTCTCTCAAGTTGGATTTAATTTGATTTAGGCCTAATTTGTTTTAGCTTGAATATTGCAGCCCACTTGTGCAGGCCATTTATTAGCCAGACAAAACATGCACGAGTTCAACATTAAATAGTGGCTGAATTTATCCTCAAGCCAACTACTTTTTTCCCTCATTGTTCGGCTATTTGATGTGTTATTCTTATAAAACGTTGATAAATAGCACCTAAATCGCAGCTAAAGACGGTATATAGTTATAGATAGTACACTGCATAATGAAACAACCCCTAGTAAGCTAGTGTTTTGAGGGTGGACTGACTATATTTTTTGAGATTTATAGACTGGTTTTACACACAACAACTTTCTATCCAAAAGAAAGGAGGACCGAGGCACTCTTCATATAATTAATTCAAATCCCTTTATTTGTATGGCATATTCAATGGAAACAAAGTTTAAAAACTCCTACGCGTTTCGACTGCATGGCCTACGTCAGGGAGTACTTTCTATCCAAGCTGGGAGAGAGAGCGGACGGCTCATATCATGCAGGTTCAGGTAGCCTTAACAGGACAGCTGTATATTCTAAAACATCAATTGGTAGCTAATTAGTATTCTGTTGTATCCGAAATGTATTTGACAATCTGCATGTTTGAATTTCCAACTTTTCATTTCTGAAAAAGTCATTACATTATTGCCACCAGCCAGCAGTCTAAAAACGGCAGCATTGCGACACCGTGTATAGCTTTGTGAAATGTTACGCGTAACCTGAGAAAATGAGTACTACCAATAAAGATGTATCCATTAGCTAAAGCAAAGCTATGCCTCGGCAACATGGAAAGCCTGTCATTTATTCGAAAGGCATGCAGCCACATAGACATGTCGCAATTTCAGCACCATGGACAGCGATCGGTAGTCTACGTTGTGAGCGGCTGTCTGGCTGACACATTCGATTATTATTTAACTTTGGGGGGGGGGGGGGCTCAGAGAAACTGCGTTATGCCAGTAACGCCTACCAGTGTCATTACACATATACTCTGACTCATAATACTAAATACATTTACTATGATTAGGGTAAACACAGACATGTTTTATTACTACCGTAAATTAGTCAACATAAAATATTGCTTTTTAATAAACAGAATTTGTTTATTACATGAGATGCTAAAAACAGACCAATCAGTACTAGCATGGTGTACAATCTTTGAAATAAATGCTCCATTCTGGAGCAGTGGCTCTCAACTGGTTTTTGCCTAGGGACCAAATTTGACAATGACAATTGAGTCCGCGACCCAATATTATAGACTGTTGATGATTTACATTTTGTAATGTTGTATTGCAGCTGCCTTCTTGGGCAGGCTTCATTTGGAAAATAGACTCTGTCTCAATTATGGTATTAAAGACAGTCATTACACAGCCGTATTAACTGAGAAAACATGTCTGCTTTTTGTGGAACTCTTTTTGATATAGTTGACACACTTGATCACATTGTGGAGAGTGGCGTGGAGCTCAGGCACCATGTCCCTCGCTGCCGAAGCCTCCCTGTCGAAGCCTCCCTCTCGAAGCCTCCCTGTCGAAGCCTCCCTGTGTAGGAAGCAGTGGTTCCACGTCGCACTCGGTGCTCTCTCCAGGATCCGCTTTACTACTCCGAAGTGCTTTCCCGTCACGGCAGCTGCCCCATCAGTGATCACACCGAGTCACCCATCCCAGGCCAGTCCCACGGAGCCCAGGTGCATATCCACTGTGTTAAAGACAGCCTCTGCAGTGGTGGTGGTGTGCAAATCAGCACTAAAAAAGGAACTGCTCCTCGAAGTTATTATCCCAGACGTGTCTGACATAGACCATTAGAATTGGTTAGCCACATCTGGCATGGTTAGCCACATCTGTGGATTCATCAAGCTGCAGTGCGTAATGGCCATTTGCACTGATGCACTCTGATGTCTGGCGCGTTTTGTCCTCAGACATGTCCTGGATTCTCCTGCTCGTGGTGTCATTGGATAGGGGTACAGTTTTAAGTTTGTTGGCGGCTGACTCCCCCACGATTTCAGTGCACATATCAATCGCAGCAGGGAGTATGAGATCCTCTGCACTGACGTGGGCATTTTTTGCACTTAGCAATGCACTGGGGTACAAGGTATGATGCGCGAAGTGGCTTTTCTTGTACCGCGCATACGTTGTTCAATGAATCTTGTGAGACCTCCAGGTATTTTTGGAGGGGTTCATGCTCTCATTAGCTAACAGCTCAATGCATAGGACCCACTGTTGTCAACCCTCACCCCGACTCTCTTCTTTATATACTACCGTTCAAAAGTTTGGGGTCACTTAGAAATGTCCTTGTTTTTGAAAGAAAAGCAATTTTTTTGGTCCATTAAAACAACATCAAATTGATCAGAAATACAGTGTAGACATTGTTTCCAGCTACAATAGTAATTTACAACATTAACAATGTCCACAGTGTAAAGCCGTAATTGATGAAGTCGGGGTCGTATTTTCTCTTCTTGATAGGGACCGCGTTGTCTGCCTTGTTTTTGACATTGGAAGCAGCAGTAGATGAAGAGGGAGCTGCACATTTTAAAAACTTGTCCATGAGTTTACTGTGACAGCGAGCCTACATGAGTTAAATGACAGCTAACTATCCACATGTGCAATGCCTGCAGAGCACATCTGCATAGTTATCTGTCAATCAAGCTAGCTGTCAGAAGACGATCTGTATTATCTGATTGGACGTGTCACATAAAAAAAAACGATGTTGCAGAATGACATTTTTATTGGATCAGTGTGTCAAATGAAATGTTTATTGGTCACATACACATATTCAGCAGATGTTTTTGCGGGTGTAGCGAAATACATTGGATCAGTGCGTGTGTGGGGCGAGAGCGTTATCGTATTGGTCAGTGAGTGAGTGCAGTGCGAAAACCTGAAAGAGTTCCGAATGTAGCTAGCCATTTCACCACAGTGGACGCACTGCATGTGTTAAGTCAGCAACAATAAGCGGTGCAGCAGTTACCTTTCAAAATAATGTTTTTGTTTTATTATTTGAAATTATTTTCTTGTGCAATAAGTCCCGCAGCCCCTTAAAATCCTCCAGGTCGCGACCCCCCGGTTGAGAAATCACTGTTCTAGAGCATTAACAGACATTACCAAAAGCAATAGGGACAGGTGTGGGCTCCAACGAATTGAAGCCCGCACCCCGTGCCTCCGTTGGGAAATTTCAACCCCACAGATGCATGTCCTTCTGATTCCGTACTCTCTCTACATGACATGTGCTACTATGTACAATTATTCTGGTACTGTGTACAAGCGTGGAAATTAAAATCACATGAAGCAGTACGGGACCACAAACAAACTTGACTCATCACCACCATATGACATCTGTATGTCGAATGCTTTGTGAAACCAACTATCATTAACGTCAAAAACACGGGGCCCGTTTCTTGTCAGGTACAACTTTAAACGCATGGAAATGTTCATAAAGACAAAGTGTGTCTAAAGCAAAGGTAACCAGCCATACGTTATGTGTCATCTTTTACAAGAATAGACTGGATTTCGTGAAATATTGGCATCTCACAGTGTATTTTAACGCAAACAACCAAATCTTAACAGTATACGTTCCCTTGATGTTTGGCCCATTTTACACTCAAAGCCTTAGTTGAAGAAGGCACATGGAATGTGTTTATCTCATGAGTTATTTCCATTACATTCAAGGCAACCATTTTTCCTGGACAAATATCCAATCTATATACAGTGCATTCAGAAAGTATTCAGACCCCTTGACTTTTTCCACATTTTGTTACGTTTCAGCCTTATTCTAAAATGGATGAAATATATATATTTTTTTTTTATCTACACACAATACCCCATAATGACAAAGCAAAAAAAAATGTATTTAAAAATTATTATTTTTTGCAAGTGTATTAAAAATACAAAACTGAAATATCACATTTACGTAAGTATTCAAACCAGTTCAACTCAGTACTTTGTTAAAGCACCTTTGGCAGTGATTACAGCCTTGAGTCTTCTTGGGTATGACGCTACAAGCCTGTATTTGGGGAGTTTCTCCCATTCTTCTCTGCAGATCCACTGAAGCTTTGTCAAGTTGGATGGGGAATGTCACTGCACAGGTGCAGCAATTGATTGGACATTATTTGGAAAGGCACACACCTGTCTATATGAGGTCCCACAGTTTACAGTGCATGTCAGAGCAAAAACCAAGCCACGAGGTCGAATTAATTGTTCGTACAGCTCCGAGACAGGATTGTGTCAAGGCACAGATCTGGGGAAGGGTACCAAAACATTTCTGCAGAATTGAAGGTCACCAGGAACACTGGCTTTCATTCTTAAATGGAAGAAGTTTGGAACCACCAAGACTCTTCCTAGAGCTGTCCGCCCTGCCAAACTAAATCGTGGTACATTTGTGGCCTGCTAGAGGTCATTTTGCAGGGCTCTGGCAGTGCTCCTCCTTGCACAAAGGCGGAGGTAGCGGTCCTGCTGCTGGGTTGTTGCCCTCCTACGGCCTCCTCCACGTCTCCTGATGTACTGGCCTGTCTCCTGGTAGCACCTCCATGCTCTGGACACTACGCTGACAGACACAGCAAACCTTCTTGCCACAGCTCGCATTGATGTGCCATCCTGGATGAGCTGCACTACCTGAGCCACTTGTGTGGGTTGTAGACTCCGTCTCATGCTACCACTAGAGTGAAAGCACCGCCAGCATTCAAAAGTGACCAAAACATCAGCCAGGAAGCATAGGAACTGAGAAGTGGTCTGTGGTCACCACCTGCAGAATCACTCCTTTATTGGGGGTGTCTTGCTAATTGCCTATAATTTCCACCTTTTGTCTATTCCATTTGCACAACAGCATGTGAAATCTATTGTCAATCAGTGTTGCTTCCTAAGTGGACAGTTTGATTTCACAGAAGTGTGATTGACTTGGAGTTACATTGTGTTGTTTAAGTGTTCCCTTAATTTTTTTGAGCAGTGTATGTTTTGCTTCATTGCACATACACCAGCTATGGAGAATTGGCCCGATTTTCTGAATAGATTGCGGATAATACGCCATAAAAGTATGCTTGGGAAACCACCTCGTCCAGGAAACAACTGCTTAAACAATTTGTGGTGTTGTGCAATCAAGTACTTCAAATAGACTTTAATACCATCTGATAACACTAGAGAAAATGCAATGTTGACTATTTGAAGCAAAAAAAAAGCAGAAAATGCCAGTGTTGATCATTTGGACAAACCAAGTCACCAAAGATAAGTGGTGTGTTGCATAGTAGACACCAAGACTCAATGATATTTAAGCCCAAATCATTGTTACCCTGAAGTAACTTCACTGCAAGGGGCCTGTTATTCCTTTCCATATAACCATGACCATGAACCATATAACCATACCCTGAACAAGGCAGTTAACCCACTGTTCCTAGGCTGTCATTGTAAATAAGAGTTTGTTCTTAACTGACTTGCCTAGTTAAATAAATGAATAAAAAATAAACACCAGGGTTCTTTGTCAATATATTTTTGCTTGTTTCCTCGCTTTCCTTTTCAAATTGAATTTGATAATAAGACCCAATGTTCCTCTCCTAGTTCATTGTTCTGTAGTTGGTTTTGAGAAGAATGAAGAGGGACACGAGGAGCCAAGGATAGACAAACTGAGAAAAAGCTCAGTGGTAGCCAGCCATCTTCCTGGAGAGCTACTGTGCAAGGATTGGTTTCAGCCCTGTTCCAACACCTGGCTACAGTATATCACTAAACTGCACATTAGGATCTTCCAAGGTGATTTGAGTGGGTAAGAGCAGGACAGGAAAAGGCCTACATACATAGTAACTCTCCGGGAGTAGGCCAACCCAACATCACAAAGATGGTCTTCCTCAGCTTTCCTTTCTCTTTTAGGACTTTGTGTCAACAGTGTCAGAGTCGGATGAATCACCAACGTCCATGGAGTAGCTTGCAGCTTGAAGAAGAGTTAACAGATTCTTCCGATCACATGAATAAATGAATCGTCTCTGTTCTCAACAATTCTACAGGGACAATACAACCAAATTACATATCCGTCTTTAAAAATGTGTTTGTTAGCCATGCACTAAACCCCATTTTAGTATGTTTTTAAATGTCGGGCCCAAATAATCTGTTAGGAAATCATGAAGCTACAATTCTATATGGGATGTTGAGAGAAGACATACAATTAAATGGGGCCTGATTTGATCTGTGACATGCCACAGAATGTGTAACGTGTGACTCCATCCCTCCAAACCTTAGACCCCAGACACAATCCCCCCCCCCCCAAAAGTGTGTTTGGCATTTAAATGTCTCAGCGGTAAATCCCTGCAGGCTTTGGGGGACGGGGGTTAGGGGCTCCCGTTTACTGTACCATCCCTGCAAGCAGCAGACCTCCGTCTGGATCTGGGTGGCAGAACTGGGCCAGCAGGATTAGATCCGGCTTGCTAGCTTCAGGACAGAAGTGTGTCGTATAATTTGTGCTAGCTAGGATTGTACGAACGAATACATTGGTCACATCTCTGTACTGTAGACAAATAACTCACCATCAGGACTAGTTTTATTGGGTAAACACATTTTTAGCACACAAGGTCTGGTTTCTGAAGAAGATACTCGAACACTTCTTCATGTACTTCTGTCTCAGAGTCCTTGTAGACTTTTAAGGCCATGGTTGGCAGGGTGCATTTCTTGACAACTTGAAAGACATTAAACAAAGTAGCATTTGGCTCACTGTTACGTACTGACCAAACCGGCCGTGTTGCAATTTGTTTTTACACATACAGTTGAAGTCGGAAGTTTACATACACCTTAGCGACCTACATTTAAACTCAGTTTCACAATTCCTGACATTTAATCCTCATGAAAATTCCCTGTTTTAGGTCAGTTAGGATCACCACTATTTTAAGAATGTGAAATGTCAGAATAATAGTAGAGTGTGATTTATTTCAGATTTTATTTCTTTCATCACATTCCCAGTGGGTCAGAAGTTCACATGCTACCAAATACTAATTGAGTGTATTGCTTTTAAATTGTTTAACTTGGGTCAAACGTTTCAGGTATTCTTCCACAAGCTTCCCACAATAAGTCCTATAATCGACATAACCTGAAAGGCCACTCAGCAAGGAAGAAGCCACTCCTCCAAATCCGCCATAAAAAAAAAGCCAGACTACTGTTTGCAACTGCACATGGGGACAAAGATCGTACTTTTTGGAGAAATGTCTTCCAAATGGACAATGACCCCAAGCATACTTCCAAAGTTGTGGCAAAATGGCTTAACGACAACAAAGTCAAGGTATTGGAGTGGCCATCACAAAGCCCTTACCTCAATCCTATAGAACATTTGTGGGCAGAACTGAAAAGGCGTGTGCGAGCAAGAGGCCTACTAACCTGACTCAGTTACACCAGCTCTGTCAGGAGGAATGGGCCAAAATTCACCCAACTTATTTTGGGAAGCTTGTGGACCCAAAACAATTTGTAAGTCGCTCTGGATAAGAGCGTCTGCTAAATGACTTAAATGTAAATGATGTAAATGTAAAACGTTTAACCCAAGTTAAACAATTTAAAGGCAAAGCTACCAAATACTAATGGAGTGTATGGAAACTTCTGACCCATTCCGAATGTGATGAAAGAAATAAAAGCTGAAATAAATCACTCTCCTACATTTCACATTCTTAAAATAAAGTGGTGATCCTAACTGACCTAAGACAGGGAATTTTTACTTGGATTAAAAAGGTCCTTTGCTGTTGTTCTTGGATTGATTTGCACTTTTCGCACCAAAGTACATTCAACTCTAGGAGACAGACCTCGTCTCCTTCCTGAGCAGTATGACGGCTGTGTGGTCCCATGGTGTTTATACTTGCGTACTATTGTTTGTACAGATGAACGTGGTACCTTCAGGCGTTTGGATATTGCTCCCAAGGATGAACCAGACTTGTGGAGGTTTACAATTTTTTGGCCTGATTTCTTTTCATTTTCCCCATGATGTCAAGCAAAGAGGAACTGAGTTTGAAGGTAGGCCTTGAAATACATCCACAGGTACAACTCCAATTGACTCAAATGATGTCAAATAGCCTATCAGAAGCTTCTAAAGCCATGTCATAATTTTCTGGAATTTCCCAAGCTGTTTAAAGGCACAGTCAACTTCGTGTATGTAAACTTCTGACCCACTGGAATTGTGATACAGTGAATTATAAGTGAAATACTCTGTAAACAATTGTTTGAAAATGACTTGTGTCATGCACAAAGTAGATGTCCTAACCGACTTGCCAAAACTATAGTTTGTTAACAAGAAATTTGTGGAGTGGTTGAAAAACGAGTTAATGGCTCCAACCTAAGTGTATGTAAACTTCCGACTTCAACTGTACATGTTATTCAATAATTTTATCCAAACTGCTCATGCAGACGTTTGCGTTGCCAGGCTCTAAAATTGAACTTGGTTCTCCCATCTACTCATTGGTTTTTACAAGCATACTGTATACCCACGTGTGTGATTGAAAGATGAAAGAGGTCCACACTCCAGTCTAATTGGTGGCAGTAATTAATGCAACATATATAATCCACAGAAAAACAAGAATGAGGAGCGATTAATCAAAGAAAAACTAACTAGGTATCTTCTTTTGATCTGGGGATTAGTAGAGAACACATGATTGTGTATGACTCAAAAATCTACAAAGATCCAGCAAAAAAAAAGGGACCATGTGCATTTCAGTAAAATAACAACCCAATGTTTATCTCCCAGGACAACTGTCACATCTAAAATAGTCAGCACTACGCTAACACAGCCTATATAAAACACAGCCAATACATTCTTTAAAAAAAAACACATGTAGCCTTATGAACAACGCTGGACACAATGTTGATATTCACACTAACTTACGACTATGACAGCCTCAAAACGAACACCTCGATCACACCGACAGTGGCTACGCGCAAAATGGTAAACAGCATCATCTGGATGTGTGCAACAAAAGTTCAACATTCACCGTCTACCATTCCTGTCAAGCCGTCTACGTGTACAGCTTGACGCGTACGTTCAATAATCCGAAGTTATGCACCTAACAGAACGCACTGTAATGCTGCAAGGCAAGAGTTCCATTAAAAATGAATGTACTTCTGATGTACCAAAATGCAATGCCACGATCGGTGTGATCGAGGCGCAAGCAAAGTCGGGAACGGTAGCATGCATCACATTTGCATATCGTGTGTGGATTTCAGCACACGAGATAGAGATAAACACCTATTTAGCTTTCTAACATGTCTTTGGTTACATAAAATCTCTTCAACTGAAAGATGTAACGTTATTCCCTGCATTCTCCCTGGCTTTGCTGCCGTGTAAACATACACGAGGCACGCACCACATTTGACTCTAGCTTCTGTAGCACACACGAGGCGGGCATATAAGCCTTGAAAAATGATGGGAAACTATCTACAGCTGACAGTTAACATCATAGTTACCCAGGCACACAGCCATTACTGAATACTCAAACCGAATGCAGGTTTAGGTTAACTATGTAACTAGCTTAGACGTGTGGCTTTGGTAGCCATCTAGCTAATGTTACTAGTTAGCTAAGTAGCCATCTAGCTAGCCAAATAATCAACACTTACGTCAGCTAAAGTTTTGAGTATAGAATGAATGACTGACCTTAACACAGTGTAACCTGCATTCTGGTTCAGTATTCTTGAAATTGTGTTTTTAGGACTAACCCTCATTGTTCTATATTGATTCTAGTTTGCAAACGTTAGCTAGCTAGATGGCCAAGCTACCTATCATTAGCTATTAGATAGCTAGATAACGTTAACTAATGTTAGCTAGTTTCTGTAGCTAAGTTAACCTGGTAGCTAATGGTTAGATAACTTTAGCTATTTGCTATGGCAACTTTACAAAACATTTGGTGCCAAATTGCCACACGGTTATTGGTTTATTCAAAATAAGGAATTTAGCCGCTTCAAGTACCTACCATGGTATGTCCATTCTGTCAAACTGACCTAAAATTATAAGCTAGCTAGCTACGCTTTGAGAATGGCGCCAAGCCTAGCTTGTTTTTTTTTTCAACGGTCCATACCGATCGATCAGTGGAGGATGGTGAGAGGAGCATGGAACGGAGTCAAACTTGTGGTTTCTGTATGTTTGATGTGTTTTATACGTTCCATTTATTCCATTCCAGCCATTACAATGATTCCGTCCTCCTATAGCTCCTCCCACCAGCCTCCAATGCAATTTCCTGCTAGGTAATGAATATTTGGCTTGAAACTATCTATTGATAAATGGTTGACTTGGGACAAATATGAATTTCAAAACCATATAACTTACTTGAATGCAAAGACTACTTCTGCCAGTGTCACTCTGAGGCGAATGCGAGGAAGGAAATATCAGTGGCGGCAAAATCGAAACTTAAATGCAAATCAGTGGGCTGGATCACATTGACAAGCAATACTTAAACACTTTTTTCAAATTAACTCTAGTGGTCAGAATTAGTCACTTAATTCCAAAAATTGTTAAAGCTGTTCTTTTCAAGTCAAATATTACTAACTGCTGTAATTATTTGCTGTGTATATTGATATGGGGGGGTTGTTATTGCGGGTTGCCAGGCAGTGACAGTCCAAAATGTATAATTGATGGAGCAACTTTTTACACTGGGCGTAATGTAATCTAATATATAGTCCCAGTGGGCCCTGTTTGGCTGGGACTGGGAACCAGGGAGCGGAGACAGAGAGGAGGGAGGGTGGTAGTGTGTAAACTATGATATAGTCCCATTGGGCCTATTCTTGCTAGCAGGGCTGGAAATTGCCAGGGACCTAACAATACGATATTATAACAATACTTAGGTGCCAATACGATATGTATTGCAATTCTCATGATTCTATATGCATTGCGATTTGATACTGTGATTCGATATTCTACTCACCATATGTCTGCTGCAGAGGGACAAGAGAGAACCATGATAATGAGTTTATCAGTCACGGAAATAAAAGTGCTGAAAACAAATTGGCTCCCTATTTAAAAAAATAAGACGGAGAACAAGTTATGAAGGAACACAGTGCAGGTACAGCCGAATAGCGCAAAAATAATATTATGACATGCTATATCGTCAAAAATAATATCCCGATATGTAACTGTATCAATCCCCCCCCCCCCCCCCCCCATCACTACTGGCTAGGGTTGGGAAGGGTGGGCAGAGGGGGAAGAGAGAGGATGGGGAATGAGAGAGAGAGGTGGGAGCAGTGCTGTTTGTGGAAAGGTGGGGAAGAGGGAGAGATGGGGAGTCGAATTTGTGGAAAGGAAAGCATGGATTTGCTGTCTAAGCCAAGTGTACAATGCATGTATTGTACATCAGTTTTTTTCTGACTCTAGGAACCACATGGGCTAGCTAGGGAATAGAAACAATGGTCTGCTTCCTTAATATGGTTTCACTCGATGGAATGATCTGCACATGTGCCTTCGTGTGTGTATGTTTTCGCCTTGTGTGTTTTTTTTCTTCCTGTGTGTGTTTTTGGCCTTTGTCTTACTCTGTGTGCCCGCTCTAATTGCAGGCATTTGAGGGGGAATCGATTTGAGCAACATGATAACTGAGCTATTTGGCTGTTTCATTGACTAACTGTGTCCTCTCTCTCCCTCATGCCCATCTCTCTCTCTCTCTCTCCCTCCCTCCACTGATAGGTCGACAGATGTGCCCACCTGAGAAGTTTGACTGCGGGGATTCGGCCAGCAAGTGCGTCTCATCGTCATGGCGATGTGACGGGGAGAGGGACTGTGAGAACGGGGCAGACGAAGACCAGTGTTCCGCAGGTAAGACTGAAGGGGGGAGAGGAGGAGAGAAGAGGGGGACAGAGGGGGGAGGGAGACAGGGAGGTAGAAAGAGGAGAGAGAGGAAGATGAGAAAGGGAGGGAGAAGGATTAGATCCTCTGATGAGAGACAAAAGGCCACAATTTGATAGAAAGCATGAGTGATAAGAGAGGCATATGTTCCTACAAATCAATCGTTTTGTGTTTTTCTTGACGGGAGCTAATTTGTGTTGAGCTAAAGGTGTTGGAACAAATAGCAGATGTGGTATTTATAGCTCAGTGTCCCAGCTGCCAGTGTTGTTGGTGTGTGAAGAACCTTCAAAGACCTCATAGCTGTTTCCCCCACTGACGTTTCCTTGATCAATTCTCCCTGACACTGGGTGAGTGGGAAATGCAGGTTACTACAGCAGCTCATAAGTAGGGCAGGTTTGTCTCAGTGAATGGCTGAGATTGAAATGTCTGTCTTCCTGTCTGTATACCTGTCCGTGTGTAATCTCATATACTGAGGTGTTACCTGAGGCCACGGGTGTCAGTAGGGTATGGCAGTCACCATACCCTAGCGCAAGACCAACAATTTAAAAGTAGACTACAACATTTTTTGACTAAAATCATTACAAGACTGGTGAGCGGCTGTTTTATGCACCAGTTACTTTCACATTGATGTCGGCATAGGCGGCGTGTTCAATAGGCTAGGGGAAGATAAGCTTCCCCTAAAGTCAATTTAATAACATTTGCCAAAATGAGCTACAGTCAGGTCCATAAGTATTTAGACAGTGACACAATTTGCATCATTTTGGCTCTGTCCGCCACCACAGTGGATTTGAAAAGAAACAGTAAAGATGTGCTTGAAGTGTAGACTATCATTTTTAATTGAATGGTTTTGTCAAAATTATTGTATGACCAGTGTAGGAATTACAACCACTTATACATAGCCCCCCAATTTTAGGGGCTCAAGTGTAATTGGACAAACTAACAATCATAAATTAAAATTGTGAGTTTTAATACTTGGTTGCAAATCCTTTGCAGTCAGTGCACTGCCTGAAGTCTGGAACCTATAGACATCACCAGATGCTGGGTTTCCTCCCTGGTGATGCTCTGCCTTTACTGCAACCGTCTTCAGTTCCTGCTTGTTCTTGGGTCGTTTTTTCTTTCAATTTTGCCTTCAGCAAGTGAAATCCATGCTCAACTGGATTCAGGTCAGGTGATTGACTTGGCCATTGCAGAACATTCCACTTATTTGCCTTAAAAAACTACTGGTTTGCTTTCGCAGTATGCTTTGGGTCATTGTCATGAATACATAATAATACATAAATAAGAATTTGTTCTTAACTGACTTGCCTAGACAAATAAAGGTAAAAAATGAATCTGAGCAGATAATACAACCCTAAACCCTTCAGAATTCATCCTGCTGCTTTTGTCAGCAGTCATATCATCAATAAATACAAGGGAACCAGTTCCATTAGCAGCCATACATGCCCACACCATAACACTGCCTCCGCCATGCTTCACAGATGAGGTGGTATGCTTCGGATCATGAGCAGTTCCTTCCCTTCTCCATACTCTTCTCTTCCCATCATTCTGGCACAAGTTGATCTTTGTCTCATCTGTCCATAGGATGTTGTTTCAGAACTGTACAGGCTTTTTTAGATGTTTTGGGGCAAAATCTGATCTTCCTGTTTTTGAGGCTTGCCAATGGTTTACATCTTGTGGTAAACCCTCTATTTACTCTGGTGAAGTCTTCTCTTGATTGTTGACTTTGACACAGATATGCCTACCTCCTGGAGGGTGTCCTTGATCTGGCCAACTGTTGTGAAGGTTTTCTTTCTTCACCAGAAACATAATTATTCTGTCATCCACCACAGTTGTTTTCCGTGGTCTTCCCGGGCCTTTTGGTGTTCCTGAGCGTAACAGTGCGTTCTTTCTTTTTAAGAATGTACCAAATAGTTGATTTGTCCACACCTAATGTTTTTAATATCTCTCTGATGAGTTCGTTTAGATTTTTCAGCCTAATGATGGCTTGCTTCACTGGCAGCGACAGCTGTTTGGACTTCATATTGAGGGTTAACAGCAACAGATTGCAAATGCAAATGCCACACTTGAAATCAATAACACACACCTGGCCATGGAACAGCTGAGCAGCCAATTGTCCAATTACTATTGGTCCCTTAAAAAAGGGAGGGGAAAAAAACATCTCTGCACTTTCAGCTCATATTCATTAGTTAATTTCAACTCCAGTGTGCTGTGGTAAACAGCTAAAATAATAATAACTTGGTCAATGTCCAAAATATTTATGGACCTGACTGTATCTCATTGCTCGTTGCCTGTGCAGAAATGAATGAAATAATAACAATTACTACACCAAAGAGCATGATTTGGCCACAGAGGACTATTAGCTTATTTTCAAAATGAGCTGTGGCTTGTTTTAAGCTCGCAATTTGGTCAGCGCGCGCAGGAAATAGCCTCTACTAAGTAGCTGATTGTTGAGTTACAGCTCAGTGAAAAGCAGTTAAATAGGTCTAGGCCTATCCCGATATTTCAAAACACAATCGTAGGAAAAACACAGTTTAGAAAGCAAATGGCTATTGCTGAAAAGAGAAGAGAAATAAAATACTAATCTGTAGCTAGTTATCAAAATTCTAGACGGAGGTCATGTTGTACAATTTGCGTTTCCCCTTCTCATAAGCCTAGATTAGATGGTTGCATTCAAGGGAAAGTTGTTTTTGCTGATCTGTGTGTCAGTGTCAGCAGTGTAGGCTACTAATTTGTGTCGCATTACAAAAGATGTTGCTTGTCTCCAATCATATAGTAGAATTGCATGAAACATTTTCCCGTGCCAAAAAAAAGAAGAAACGTCTCTGATTAGGCCTACTCTATGTCACTACTCTATGTCACTACTCTATGGCACTACTCTATGTCACTACTCTATGGCACTACTCTATGTCACTACACGCTCAGGCATGCATGGTTAATGCATTGTTCAGAACTGTCTGTTTTGCTCACAGTAATTGACTTATATTAGCCTAAATTATGACTATGCAATCTACTCATCACATTAGGAAATGTAGTCTCTCTTACATTAGCCTGCAAATGCAATGATACTGTTAATGCATGCAATCCTTTATTATAAAGGTGCAATTTTATTGGTGAAAAAATGACTTCCCCAAACGTGAAACTCCGCCTATGGATGTCGGCATTTGAACCCGGCCATGTTGTGACTTGATAGCGTGCATTATGCATCTATTTCACGCTGCACCGTTCCACAAGTAAATAGTCCATTTATGATGAGGTTGAGTAGTGGTTGACGTTGTATATGACGTTCCACAGACCTTTAAACCTAATATTGCGATAATAATTCATGGCTGGGGTATAATTTTTTTTTTTTTTAATTCTGCTGTTCTCCAAATGCATTTTAGAGTTTTTAAATTGTATAGAAATGCAGTAAACGAGCTTCAACTTAAAAAAAAATCCCCTATACCCCACTTTGCCATACCCTATGTTTAATTGAAGAGACGCCAAATCGACCAACACAAACTGAGAATGTATTTGAAGCTGGGGGGGCGACGATCTTGACTTTGACCTCTGTCTCTATCCCCTCTATCCCATCCCCTCTATCTGTCGATACACATGCGGAGAGATGACTGAAGAAGAGACTCAAATGTGGTCTCCAGTCACAGCAGGATATGACTCTTTGGATCAACCTAAAAGTAAATTTGTTTTGTTAATAAAATAAAACATCTTTGTTGAAACCAAATTCAATGTTGATTCATTGCCAACTGTTATATTATTACCGAACTTATATTTCAAGTTGCAACCTATTTCTTTCAACACTCAACCTACTGCACCTTTCCTCTTTGGTTAAACCTAATAAAAAAAATATAAAAAAATATTTTCATGTAAATACAACCCATTTTTTCATCATGCTCCAACTTTTTACTTTGGATTTACCTATCCACATGTCTTGAATTGGGTTACAAGCAATTACATAAATTCCCTGGAAATTAAGAAATGATGATTGTTTCCAAGCTTTTTCTTTACAGAAAACTTCAAATTTAGTAACCACAATATCTAAGCCAAGATATGCTGCCTTAACATATAAATATTTTCAGGCTCTTTAGTATCACATTAACCTATGCAAGTATCATTACAGATGCTGGCCTTGAACACGTTTTCATTATTCATTACATTGAAATGACTTGGCTATCAAGGACACCTCTCACAATCTTATTCCCTTTTCATTTCTATGCTGTTTACACCGCCGGGTCACTTACATTGGCTATGCGTTCCCTCTATCACCTTTTCATCTATCACAACTGTATAAAGTATTCAGACCCCTTTCCAACTTTTGTTATGTTACAGCCTTATTCTAAAACTGATTAGATCGTTTTTTTCTTCTCGTCAATCTACACACAATACCCAATGAATTACAAAGCAAAACAGATTTGTAGAAATTTTTGCTAATTTATAAAACATTAAACTGAAATATCACATTTACTTAAGTATTCAGACCCTTTACTCAGTACTTTGTTGAAGCACTTTTGGCAGCGATTACAGCCTTGAGTCTATGATGCTACGAGCTTGGCACACCTGTATTTGGGGAGTTTCTCCCATTCTTCTCTACAGATCCTCTCAAGCTCTGTCAAGTTGAATGAATGGGGAGCATCGCTGCACAGCTATTTTCAGGTCTCTCCAGAGATGTTCGATTGGATTCAAGTCCGGGCTCTGGCTGGGCCACTCAAAGACATTCAGAGACGTGTCCCGAAGCCACACCTGCGTTGTCTTGGTTGTGTGCTTAAGGTCGTTGTCCTGTTGGAATGTGAACTTCGCCCGAGTCTGAGGTCCTGAGAGCTCTGAAGCAAGTTTTCATCAAGCATCTCTCTGTACTTTGCTCTGTTCATCTTTCCCTCGATCCTGACTGGTTTTCCAGTCCCTGCCGCTGAAAAACATCCTCACAGAATGATGCTGCCACCACTGTAGGGATGGTTCCAGGTTTCCTCCAGACGTGACGCTGGCATTCAGGCCAAAGAGTTCAATCTTGGTTTCATAAGACCAGAGAATCTTGTTTCTCGTGGTTGGAGAGTCCTTTAGGTACCTTTTGGCAAAGATGTGCCTTTTACTGAGGAGTGGCTTCCGTCTGGCCACTCTACCATAATTACCTGGTTGAGGAAGAGTCTTGGTGGTTCCAAACTTCTTCCATTTAAGAATGATGGAGGCCACTGTGTTCATGGTTTGGTTTTTGCTCTGACATGCACTGTCAACTGTGGGACCTTATATAGACAGGTGTGTGTCTTTCCAAATCATGTCCAATCAATTGAATTTACCACAGGTGGACTCCAATCAAATTAGAAACATCTCAAGGATGATCAATGGAAACAGAATGAACCTGAGCTCAATTTCGAGTCTCATAGCAAAGGGTCTGAATACTTATGTAAATAAGGTATTTCTATTGTTTATTTTTAATACATTTGAACAACTGTTTTCACATTGCCATTATGGGGTATTGTGTGTAGATTGATGAGGGGAGAACACGATTGAATCAATTTTAGAATAAGTCTGCAATGTAACAAAATGTGGAAATAGTCAAGGGGTCTGAATGCACTGTACGTATATACGGTTATTGAAGTGAAAAATAAGATTGATTATTGCATCTTAGAAATATTTCATGGAGGGTGCTGATGATCATTTATTTACTGTCTGATGGGGTCTGTCTGTCTGTGATCCTGGCTCAACCTGCAGAAATGGGCCTTTGATCTATCATTTAAGAGATGTGGTGTCTTAGCTGCGTGCATATCACTGGGCACGCGGTCAGACTCACAGCTGAAGATCTACCTCCTTATTCCTTCATTGGAATGTGAATCATTCTGTGTTCCGTCCAGTAAAATTCCATTCCTCTATTTTTTGGAGGTACAGAATTGTGTTAGCTGTTATTTCAAATTGAAATGGTTAGGTATTGTTGGCACATTAGTACACCATAGTATGCACACATGTGGGCTTTCATTCCTGCATAATGGAAACAGGATGTGTGCCAAATACAGGAGTATTGACTGGCAGAATTGCCTGGGAAAATCCATTAAATTGTTTAAATGTTTGTGCTGCAGAGTACTGCACAGAGTACTGGATACCCCCAACACACACACACTTCCCAGTCTCCACCCCCACTCCAGTTCTCTCTTCCAAAATGTTGCACCCAGACCCCCTCCCGCTCTCGCTCTCCTCCCCCCTCTTCTCCCACTTCCAAATTGGAGCACTGTCGTTAATTACAGCTGCTAATTGAGCACATCCATATGTTAAATTATACATGGATACAGTCTGAGAAGGTCATTATTAGATTTATAAAGCCCTCTGAAGAAAGTTTACCAGCTTTTAATTGATGATAATATGGAATCAGGTTTGTTTTCGGCACACAGGCCCTCCTGCTGCTCCTAGCTGGAGTTGGGGATGGGGATGGTGGTTTGTACTTGTGAATGAATGGAGAGACTAATCAGGGGAGTGGAAACAATGGGGACGAAAATAGAGAGTGAGGCTGGAGCTTTCATGTTAATCACGGAGTTCACACCTCTAAGGGCTTGGTTTGTTGTACACCCATATGTGTGTGTGTGTGTGTGTGTGTGTGCATGTTGTGTTTTTTTTTGCCGTGGTTTGTCTAAACCGTATAGCGGAGTGTGTCTCTCTGTCGCCAGGTAATGAGTCAGGCTCGCTCAGGGTCAATAATAATGACTCGTGTTAAAGTTGAACAACGATCACCACAGAAATCAGGCCCAATTCATCAGTGCTCCGCGGGCGGTTTGTCTCAGGGACTTCGAGAGGAGCGATATGTTTGTCATTTATTTACACAGAAGATGAGTCGACGTTACAGGGATATTGTTACATGTTAAATGTTTCCCCCACAATGGTTATGTGGGCCTGCTTTTCTCACATAAGTATATACACACGCACACACAACGACACACGGTACATTACTTTTCACTTCCTGCCTTACCACAGCAGCTTAGTTCTTAGCGTACACTCTTAGAAAAAAGGGTTCCAAAAAGGTTCTGCGGCTGTCCCCATAGGACATTCAAAGACTCAATCATGGACACTCTTACAAACAGTTGTGGCTGCTTTGCGTGATGTATTGTTGTCTCTAACTTCTTGCCCTTTGTGCTGTTGTCTGTGCCCAACAATGTTTGTACCCTGGTTTGTGCTGCTACATGTTGTGCTGCTACATGTTGTGTTGGTACCATGTTGTGTTGCTGCTGTGCTATGTTGTTGTCTTCGGTCTCTCTTTATGTTGTGTTGTCTCTCTTGTCGTGATGTGGGTTTTGTCCAATTTTTTATTTTTTTTTATTTATATTTTTAATCCCAGGCGCTTTCCCCGCAGGGGGCCTTTTGCCTTTTGGTAGGCCGTCATTGTAAATAAGAATTTGTTCTTAACTGACTTGCCTAGTTAAATAAAGGTTCAAATAAAAAAATAGGAGAACCCTTTTTAATTCCAGGTAGAACTCTTTTAGGTTTCATGTAGAACCCTCTGTGGAAAGGGTTATACATGGAACCCAAAAGGGTTCTACCTGGAACCAAAATGATTTCTTCAAAGGGTTCTCCTATGGGGAAGGAATCCCCTCCACTCCCAGCTGCAGCGTGGAGCACTGTGGAGCTTGTTCAATCAATGAGCTGTATGTCAGGGCTGGAGTGGAGGGAGCAGCGGTGGTGTAGCCTAGCCCGTGGCAGTGTGGTTGGATCAGTCAGCCCTGGCCTTATACTGTAGCGTCACTCTGTGTTCCACAGGCCTGGGAAAGAGAGTCAAGGGAGGCCCAAGGGACCTGTTGCTATTTTCACATCAGTCACACTGTGTTGCACACCTGCACTGGGATCGATGCCGTAGTGAGGAGAGGAGCTGTGTGTGTGTTTGTGTGTGTGGGGTGGGGGTGATTTAAACACACACCTTGATGTTCTCACCTATCCAGCCTGCGCTAAAATAACTTCAGCCTCCATCCCATTATTTGATAACGTATCAAGAGAGCTTTGAAGAGTCCACCCACCTTTATAAATTACAGAGGAAGAGCAGCGCTTGTGTGTGTGTGTGTGTGTGTGTGTGTGTGTGTGTGTGTGTGTGTGTGTGTGTGTGTGTGTGTGTGTGTGTGTGTGTGTGTGTGTGTGTGTGTGTGTGTGTGTGTGTGTGTGTGTGTGTGTGTGTGTGTGTGTGTGTGTGTGTGTGTGTGTGTGTGTGTGTGTATCCCGAACTGCTCAACTTGGTTTAGGATCCAGCCTCTATTATAATGCCCTTCATTTGTAATCCTTTCAGACCGGGCCTGTGACTGTGTAGGTGTAATGGGATGTGGGCACGGAACACACACACACAGTCGCTCCTTTCCTCAAGGCAGTGCAGTTGTTTCAGACTTTAGTGGTTTCCCAACTTCTGGGAACATTAGCCCATGTTCTTTTCCCCTCTAAGCACCTCTCTCCCTTTCACACCAATGCCCTATCACACAACAGATGGAACTGCAGCTGGGAGGTTGTCCGACCCAAACCTAAAACACTGACAGCTTCCCCACTGGGCCTGCGGAAAACATCAGAGAGAGGGCTGAAGGAATGAAGGGAGAGAGAGAGAGAATGGGAGAAAGATGCAGTTGAGATTTGAATATCTATTAATCTAATTATTATTTGATTTAATATATTCATAGATTTACTGTTCGGCAGTTTTCGAAGGAAACTCAAGTTAATTTCCAGCAACATACGCGGAGTGGAAATATCGATGGGAATTGGCCCCTGACAGGCACTGAACATCGAGTGACGGGAGAAGCGTTTGGGATCTTGTTCCGTCTGACAGTTTGCGTTCTAATGCCTTCCTCGTTTCAAAAAGGTTGGAATAATCCCGCCAGGAGACAGCAACCTGGCATCATGTGATTCATATTTCAATTTGATTCATATTTCAATGCGATTCCTATTTCAATGTGATTCATATTTCAATGTGATTCATATTTCAATCCAGGCCTAAGCATCATCTGAAGCCTTTAGTGATGCCTGGTGATTGAGCCATCCATCTGGCATTATCCTGTACATCCCCGTGGGTTATCTACCCATCAGGCCTAGCAGTGGAAGGGTAGAGGTACCCCTGGGTGGATGCCACTCATGTTATCCATACGTTTTTCTCTGTATCCTGGTGATATTCTGCCGTTTCCTTCTGAGCTGCCATTTACCTAGGCTCCCCCAGGCTTCCCTGCTAGACAGACAGGCAGAGAGACCGACTGCACTGAGACACCCTGAGACTAGGCTGCTCTTTACTCCAGTAGAGCAGACGTACTACATGTCTCTCGGGGGATTTTTACTGCAGCTACAAGTTCATTTCAAAACCAACCACCGATTTCAATAGCATTTGATAAGACCGTCACTGATTAGGAATTCATCTTAAAAGACACCCAGGTCAGAGCGTAGCCCATCAGAGGTTCATCTCTTCCAATTACCGTACAGCGACAGGGTGGCTAAACTGTCACAGCCCTATCTTATCCTGTCGTGCGATCATATCGTGCCATGTCACTACCTACCGACTCCCCTCTCTTGGAATGGTAAAGACTTAAAGGCCCAGTGCGGTCAACACTTTTGTCGACTCTATTTCGACACTATTTCCACACAACACTCTATCTATTTCCATACTGTGAGGTTGGAATAACGATTGTAAAATGTATGATAATGCTAATGATAATGTAAGAGCTGTTTGAAAAGATCCCTTAAAATTTCAGCCTGTTTTGAGTTTTGGCCTGCCGGTAAATGAGTTAATAGACCAATAAGAAAGAGAGTTCCAAACCTCTGCCAATAACCGCTAGTTTTCAACTTTCCCCTCCCCACTCAGACCACTCCCATTGTCCTAGAAAAATTATTGCTTGTGAAATTGCTCTTTGCTAAGAAGTCATTTTTTTATACTCTTTGACCACTGAGTCTGAGTCTGCCTGTCTGCCTGCTTGTCTGTCTGCTTGTCTGCCTGCTTGTCTGCCTGCCTGCCTGCCTGCCTCCGTCTCTGTCTGTGAGCTCCAGCCTAATGTAGTCAAACCACTGATAAACTCTCTCCCTGGTACCCTAGAGAACGGATGACTGACATCTCTACACACACACACACACACACACACACACACACACACACACACACACACACACACACACACACACACACACACACACACACACACACACACACACACACACACACACACACACACAAAGCCTGTCTTTCAGATACTGCAAACAGACCCCTCTGGCCCTCCTGTCAGCAGTTCACATGTGCATGGCTACATCAGTAACATCTGTATCCCTCCTCTTCCATCCCCCAACCCAAAGCTCCAGTCTTTAGCCCACTAAGTGAGCCGGCTGACATCTCCGATGAGGGGAGCTGTATATCATCGATGTGTTTTGTTACAGATACAGACTTTTTTGTGTGTGCATGTGTCCCAAATGGCACCCTATTCCCTATATCGTGCACTACTTTTGACCAAAGTGGTACACTTTATAGGGAATAGGGTGCCATTTGGGTGGCTAAACAGGGGGTTCCCCCCAGGGGACACATCTCTCTGATCCACACTGCTTTAATGATATTAAGGTGACTCATAGCTTTTGCAAAACAATGGCTCAATACACCGGGCCATATCGAGAGGCTGCTCTTGACAATAGCATTATTCCTCAGGATATGATAATGCCCTGTCAGCACGGCACCAGCGCACTTTTCCATTATTATTGATTTGTTCTATTGATAACTCCTATGGCGACATAGATTGGTATTTCCAGACGGTGCTGTTGGTTTGCTGTAAGGGCCATTAGAGCCAGACTTTAAGGCTATAAACCAGAGAGCCAGGTGGCTGTGTCTGCCTGGAGATGTTGGATTGAGGAATATTCTAATTCCCGGTATTTCCGTGTGATCCGAGGTTGGCCACACCTGCCGATGCGAAGCTAGGCGGCGCCGGCGAGGTTTTTCCGTGCTGACAGCTCAGTGGCTGATATGTCAAAGCATAGTATCTTATTGAATATCACGCTCCAGAAATGTACACCTAAGTGAAAAGGGGGGGGGGGGGGGGGGGGGGTAGTGGTGTTTGTGGGTACGCGTGTGTGTGCGTTTGCACACATGTGGTTGTGGGCAATGTGTTGTTTTTTTCTCCATTGGGTTCCATAGTCTCTCCCTAACACAAGGTCAATGTGATCAGTCTTATCTTCATATCCATCTATTACCTGTCCAGCACTAGGCCAGCGGGTGAATATGTTAGCCTGAGGTGGAAAACAGTCTTTCCCCTCTAGGGCCTGTATCGACTCTGCTCTCCCGTTTCTCTCTACAATACCCTCTATTCTGCTCCCCCGTAGGTTTAAATCTCTCTGTCCTTATTACTGATCCTCTGTGGGGATGGCCCTGGTCTGGGAGTGGAGCAGAGATACAGTACCCAGATCTCATCAGAGATGTATGATGACATTAGGGCCGTATGTCACACCGTTTTGGGTGAGTGGGTGGTTGTGTGTGGCATCATGGCTGCGTTTAGACAGGCAGCCCAATTCTGATATTTTTTTCACTAATTGGTCTTGATCAGATCCGCTCTTTTTGCCAATAACTATGTGCATTACATGATGTTCCTGATTGGCTAATAAAAGCCACATTCCCTACTGGAGTTCCAGTCGCACCCTGGTCTCTCAGACAGATCTGATCTCAGACAGTCAGAATCCAGTCAGGTTCCAGAGTCTTAGCAGACGGTTGTCCCACTAATTATCCCCATTGGGAGCCAAGCTCAGACAATAATCTCCCGCCCCGCTGTTTACAGCAAACATAACCCTTCTGACCCAGCTCTCCACTGGCTAGAGAAAGAGCTTTTCATCTATTCTCTTCAGCTCAGCTCAAGGTGCTCGGTGGAGGATTTATCAGAGAGTGAGATGCGACTGTGAAGCCAGTATATAATATGATACTAGGTATAAGAGAGGCGTTCGTGGAGTTGTTCTCACAAGACAAATAGCATCAACAGTGTTTACATTTCCATTCATTTATCTGTGCATTTTAAACGTTCCATCAAAAATAAACCCGAATGAAAATCGTGCTAAGTTGAACCTGATTTAAAATCTGTCCTTGCTCAATTGTCAGTCAATAAACAGATAGGAGGAAGGAGGTTGGAGGGGGGGGGGGGGGGGCTGGTAAACACCTGAACCTCTAATTGCCTCGTGTTTATTTGTTGACTTAATTACTCTGATCGGAGTGGAGATCATTAGTATACAGCCGCAAAGTTAACGGCAAATACAATTGGCTATTATTGTAATTAGCCCCAGTGGCGCAGTGCGTGGGAGCTGGTGTTAGGGAGAGAATGAAGTGGTAGGAGGATGACACACACACACACACACACACACACACACACACACACACACACACACACACACACACACACACACACACACACACACACACACACACACACACACACACACACTGGAAAGTGAAGTGCTACTGTAGGACAAGAATGCCCTTTTCCCCACAACACATCAATCATAGGGAGTCAGTCCAGTGTGGAAACGTTTGGGGATGGCTGGAGTATTTCATTGTGGATGTTACACACCAAACTCCACAGGCTAAAGTGGCATTTTATCATCAGCCGTGAACAATACCCAGTCGGCAGTGTGTGTGTGCTACAGTGCGTCGCAAGTGTAAGTCTGTCGATTGAAGATTACGCCACGTGCATCAGTTTTAGCATTAGTTGTGTAACTCCGCACTTTACGCGCATGTCTCAACATTACTGTCTGTGTGTGAGTGGTTTGGCGCTATGCCAGTGTGCGTGCGCCTCTGTGAGTGAATGTTTGTCTGCGTGCATTCGTCCGTGCCTGCGTGTGTATGTGTTTAACCTTGTGTGTGTATAGATTCCCTCATTGCAGTGTGTCCACACAGCGTTATATAGCGATCCTCTACATAAAAAAAACACCATTGAACTCAATTGTTCCACAGCTTCTCGGGCCAGTTATCCCTTTTGCTGAGATGACCCTATTAAGGCAGGGCCAGCCGTTTACCACTGCATACTAACAGTCATTTTGTCTGTGCTGCCACTGCACAGAGCCAGGGCCAAGCATGAGGCCACCTTGTCCCGGACATGCTGTTTTCGACTCTCTCTCTCTACCGCACCTGCTGTCTCTAACTCTGAATGATCGGCTATGAAAAGACAAATGACATTTACTCCTGAGGTGGTGACCTGTTGCACCCTCTACAACCATTGTGATTATTATTATTTGACCCTGCTGGTCATCTATGAACGTTTGAACATCTTGGCCATGTTCTGTTATAATCTTCACCCGGCACAGCCAGCAGAGGACTGGCCACCCCTCAGAGCCTGGTTCCTCTCTAGGTTTCTTCCTAGGTTCCTGCCTTTCTAAGGAGTTTTTCCTAGCCACCGTGCTTCTACATCTGCATTGCTTGCTGTTTGGGGGTTTTAGGCTCAGTTTCTGTATAAAGCACTTTGTGACATCAGCTGATGTAAAAAGGGCTTTATAAATAAATGTGATTGATTGATTGACTGGGCAGCCAGGAAATCGTTGAGGTTAGAGGTAGTCACAGAGAGGTTATAGAGACTCCCTTCAGAGCCTGTCTGTCGGTCTCTCTCTCTCTCTGACACATACAGTATAGTACAGAACCTAGCTCTCTTTAGCATGGATGTATGGCTGTGTTCCCTAGAGGCTCCATTTCTGGTGGTGTAGTTCAGACCAGGCGCCTAGACTGTGAATGCGTTTCTCATCTCTTTTCTCATACTCTGTACTGTATGCGATCTTATAGCTAACCCTTTTACCTCCCACTCTCATTATGTTACGCAATCTGTTAGAATATTTCTTCCTTACTGGTCCTCCCATTTAGAGCTGTTGCATGAAAGATCATGGTTTCTCTTCATATTTTTATCTTGGTATCCTGTCATCACATCACACTCTTTAGTATTTAGACCTCTAACTCATTCCCCTCGCTCTTTCTCTCTGTTTTCCCTCTCCTCCCTCAAGACACCAAGGCCTGCCCCGCCAAGGACTTCCAGTGCCGTAACAGAAAATGCGTAGCGCCCATCTTTGTGTGCGACGGCGACGACGACTGCGGGGATGGGAGTGACGAGGGGAAGTGTTCCACCCCCACGTGCGGCCCCCATGAGTTCCGCTGTAACGACTCGGAGTGCATCCCGAACATGTGGAGCTGCGACGGGGACCCGGACTGCGGGGATAAGTCTGACGAGTCTATGGAGCGCTGTAGTCGCCGGACGGAGCCCCAGAAGCCCCGGTGTCCCGAGGGGGAGTTCCAGTGTGGCAGTGGAGAGTGTGTCCACCTCAACTGGAAATGTGACGGAGACGCAGACTGCAAGGACAAGTCTGATGAGGCTGACTGCGGTAAGTCGTCTACTGTGTCTGGGGTTGGATCACCTGGGGGTGCACACAGGATGTGGTCGTACATATAAGGCTGTGAAAAACTATTTGCCCCCTTCTAATTTTCTCTATTCTTGCATATTTTTGTGCATGTTTCGAATGTTATCAGATCGTCAACCAAAACCTACTATTAGATAAAGGGAACTGAGTGAACAAAAACCACCACATTTTTTATGTTACGCAACACCCAATGACCCTGTGTGAAAAAGTAATTGCCCCTTTGAAATGCAGTGTTTGGTTTTCAACAGACATAACGGGACCCATGTCATCTAAACAGTAGACTCAAGTTGGCCAAAAAGCGACTGGAAGCACCTGGATGATCGTTAAGACTCCTAGAAGAATGTTCTATGGACAAATGAGTCAAAAGTGGAACTTTTGGACGACATCGGTCCCGTTATGTCTGGCAAAAACCAAACACTGCATTCCACGGTAAGAACGTCATATAGTGATGCTTCGCTGCCTCAGGACCTGGACGTCTTGTCATCATTGAAGGAACCATGAATTCTGCTCTCTATTCTAAAGGAGAATATCAGGCCATCTGTTTGTGAGATGAAGCTGAAGCTCAGCTGGGTCATGCAGTAAGACAATGATCCTAAACACAAGCAAGTCTACATCAGAATGGCTAAGAAGCAACACATTTAAAGGGTTGGAATGGCCTAGTCAAAGTCCAGACCTAAACCCGATTGAGATGTTGTGGCAGGACCTGAAACGAGCAGTTCATGCTCGAAAACCCACAAATGCCGCTGAGTTAAAGCAGTTCTGCACGGAAGAGTGTGACAGAATTCCTCCACAGCGATGTGAGAGACTGATGAACAACTACAGGAAACGTTTGGCTGCGGTCATTGCAGTTAAAGGTGGAACAACCAGTTATTGAGTGTAAGGGGGCAATTACTTTTTCACACAGGGTCATTGGGTCTTACATTATTTTTTTATTTTTTTATTCAATAAATGAAATAAGTGTCAACGTTTTGTGTTATTTATTTACTCAGGTTCCCTTTATCTACTATTAGGTTTTGGTTGAAGATCTGATAATATTGAGTGACAGAAATATGCAAAAACAGAGAAAATCTTAAAGAGGGCAGACTTTTCCTCTGCACTGTACGTATATAGTCTATTCTATGAAAAGGATGTACTGGAGTCTTCTGTATGTGGGGGGGGGGGTGGTTAATTAGCTTAGAAAGACTTCTATGTAAATATCACTACATCAATGTACAATCAATAAATGTGGATGGATTTGTGAGTGAATAGGCATTTGTGTGTGTGTGTTAGCATTTTTGCCTGTGTGTGCCTGCTTGTCTGTGTGTGTATACAGCAGGTGGACGTTTAATGTCACGGATCTTGCCCTGGAAGCGAAACTGAGCGATTTCTGCTAGTTGGGCCAGCTGCAAAGTCAAAATTGGCTCTATTCTAAAAATTCATGAAAACTAACATTTGCTTTTGTATTACTTTGTGGCTGTGCTAGCTAGTGACCACTGCAGAGCTGCCACCAGAACAAGATTCATGACGAGAAACGCTAACCTGCGTGTATGCATGGATGCTATGGTGTCAAAGCCCCGCTGAAACTTCTGTTATGGTGCCCGGTGATAATAAGCTCCACGCTGGAAACACCAGGGCGATCAGTTGAGCTGGTTGCCATGCAACAGTGTGATGATTGATACAGTGGAGAGCCCTTTGAGAGGGAGCGAGGGCATTCACAACCTGTCTCTCTCTCTCTCTCCCTGAGTAACACCCTGTTCTCAACCCCAGAGACCACTCAATAATAACACACCGATCACAAAGACAGGGATGAAATCAGAGCAGATCTACGCAGGGGTTTCAGACTTGTACAATTATGTTGGTGTTGGAACCTGATTAAACCTACCTTAATAATCAAAATCAATAGCATTATCAAAACGTAATACGTTGTCCTATCATGGCTACTGTACGTTTAGAAGTGATACTGCCTGATCCAGAAACAATGTGTGTGCCGTACCAGTAGTGATGTGTTGACATGATCACTGCTATTAGAAGCATCTGTCTTAACACCTTTAAGCAGACTCAATACAGTAGATGCAGAGATGAGATGTGTGATCCGGGAGAGGGGTTTCAGTATTACAGTATTATAGTGATGTAAATGAGATAAGGAGAATCATTCATCTCTGTAGTCTGTTCCTGCCTTCCCTTTCTTTCTCCCGGACTGCCGCTGTTCATCCCGAGATTGTATTATTATTAGCTGAGCTCAGATCCCAATCACTGGACTGATACCATCAGCACGTTGTGATACACTAGGATTACGCTGGTTATGCTGGTTTTAACATCAAGGGGGTCTTTGTTTATGTTGGAGTGTGTAGCATTGTGTGTGGGGAGGCTTTGCGGCGTGTGTGTGTGTGTGTGTGTGTGTGTGTGTGTGTGTGTGTGTGTGTGTGTGTGTGTGTGTGTGTGTGTGTGTGTGTGTGTGTGTGTGTGTGTGTGTGTGTGTGTGTGTGCGTGTGTGCGTGTGTGCGTGCGTGTGTGCCTCGCATCTTGTCCTCTGGTGTAGGTTACATCTCCAAAGTGTATCCCATGAATAATTAAAGCAGCAGTTAAAGAGATGAATGGGTAAAATAAACCTTCCCCTATACTACTGCTAGTACAGCACACACACACACACACACACACACACACACACACACACACACACACACACACACACACACACACACACACACACACACACACACACACACACACACAGCACAAACAACAGAACAAAGCAGGGCAGTCCTGGGTGTGTGTTTTACCCAGACAGTGAGTAAATACCTCCCAGCTTCTCATTTCCACAGCATTTCTCTGGTGCAGAGGGAAACGGGGAGAAGGGGGGAGTTGTATGTATGAGGGATTACTACTGAATTGGAATGCACTCCGTTTTGGCCCAAACCCAAGATGAAACATGCACTTTTTCACTGGGGTAATTTCATCTCTGACAGGATACCGGGTTGGGGTTGGATCTCTAGAGAGATAGAAAGTTGGATGATGCGCTGGTGAATTAACGCAATCTGTGTGTGTGTGTGTGTGTGTGTGTGTGTGTGTGTGTGTGTGTGTGTGTGTGTGTGTGTGTGTGTGTGTGTGTGTGTGTGTGTGTGTGTGTGTGTGTGTGTGTGTGTGTGTGCCGTGTTTCTCTCTCCTGCTCTCTCTCCCGCTCCCTCTCGCTCTGTGTCTGCGTGTGTATGTGTGTGTGTGTTCTATCTTCCACAGCTCTGCTGACCTGCCGTCCAGATGAGTTCCAGTGTGGTGATGGATCCTGTATTCATGGCACCAAACAGTGTAACGGGGTCCATGACTGTCCTGACTTCAGCGATGAGGCTGGCTGTATCAACGGTGGGTTGGCCTTACTGACCATCCCCTCTTCCCTTTTGTCTTCCTCCATGCCCAGTAGTTACTCCCCTTACCTTCTCTCCTGGGTGTATAGTTGACAAATGTTCCAGTAGTCTGAAATAACTGCTAATGTTTTCTGAATTTCCTCTCATCATTTACCACAATATATCTTACCCTTCTCTGTATTGTGTTGTACACTACATGACCAAAAGTATGTGGACACCTGCTTGTCGAACATCTCATTCCAAAATCATGGGAATTAATATGAAGTTGCTATAACAGCCTCCATCCACTCTTCTGGGAAGCATTTCCACTAGATGTTGGAACATTGCAGCGGGGACTTGCTTCCATTCAGCCACGAGATCATTAGTGAGGTCGGGCACTGATGTTGGGTGATTAGGCCTGGCTCGCATTTGGCGATCCAATTCATCGCAAAGTGTTTGATGGGGTTGAGGTTAGGGCTCTGTGCAGGCCAGTCAAGTTCTTCCACACCGATCTCGACAAAGCATTTCTGTATGCACCTCGCTTTGTGCACTGGGCCTTCCCCAAACTGTTGTAGTAACCAAAAATGTGTTAAACAAATCCAAATATATTTTATATTTGAGATTCTTCAAAGTAGCACCCCTTTGCCTTGATGACAGCTTTGCACACTCTTGGAATTCTCTCAACCAGCTTCATGAGGTAGTCACCTGGAATGCACTTAAATGAATTTATTTCCTTCTTAATGTGTTTGAGCCAATCAGTTGTGTTGTGACAAGGTACACAAGATAGCCCTATTTGGTAAAAGACCAAGTCTATATTATGTCAAGAACAGCTCAAATAAGCAAAGAGAAATGACAGCCCATCATTTCTTCAATACTTTGAAAGTTTGCACATTTGTGGCCTGCTGGAGGTCATTTTGCAGGGCTCTGGCAGTGCTCCTCCTTGCACAAAGGCGGAGGTAGCGGTCCTGCTGCTGGGTTGTTGCCCTCCTACGGCCTCCTCCACGTCTCCTGATGTACTGGCCTGTCTCCTGGTAGCGCCTCCATGCTCTGGACAGTACGCTGACAGACACAGCAAACCTTCTTGCCACAGCTCGCATTGATGTGCCATCCTGGATGAGCTGCACTACCTGAGCCACTTGTGTGGGTTGTAGACTCCGTCTCATGCTACCACTAGAGTGAAAGCACCGCCAGCATTCAAAAGTGACCAAAACATCAGCCAGGAAGCATAGGAACTGAGAAGTGGTCTGTGGTCACCACCTGCAGAACCACTCCTTTATTGGGGGTGTCTTGCTAATTGCCTATAATTTTCACCTGTTGTCTATTCCATTTGCACAACAGCATGTGAAATTTATTGTCAATCAGTATTGCTTCCTAAGTGGACAGTTTAATTTCACAGAAGTGTGATTGACTTGGAGTTACATTGTGTTGTTTAAGTGTTCCCTTTATTTTTTTGAACAGTGTGTATATATATATATATATTCACATATCTTTTTAAAATATATATATTTGTTTTATTATCTGTGTTAGCTCCAGGTATATGTTGCAATTCTTCAGCCATTCCTGGACCTGTGACCAAAAACAAGTTACATATGGACTGTACCAAAATAAATGATCTAATGACTGAAAATAGTGGCTGAAATAGCTGAATCCACTAATGTCAATGGGTATCCAAATAATTTTGTATATATAGTGTATTTTGTATTAATACACTATCATCTTCTCTACTGCAGGTACAGAGTGCTAAGCTACCAAATTATCATTGTTACTTATTTTATAACCCCACCCCCAGGCTAATAGCAGTGTCTGGAAAGCAGATTACCTATTTTATGCTATCTGGCCCGAGGAATCAGAGTAGGGATACGCATTGGAAATCAAACACTTGTTGTAAGCTTTTGCAAGGTAATGATCTGTGTATTTTTCTACCCTCTCTCTTTCCCAGCCACTAAGTGTGATGGCCCCAGGAAGTTTATGTGCAAGAATGGAGAGTGTATCGACAGCAGCAAGGTGTGTGATGCCATCAAAGACTGCAAGGACTGGTCAGACGAACCTATGAAGGAGTGCGGTAAGACACACACGGATACATCCACGCACGCCGGCACACACCCAACACACACACACACACCTATTAGCATCCAGTTGACATGCAGATGGTCACTCTGGTAGTAATCGGAGCTTCATTTGATCGAGGGGGAATAAATCAGGATAATTCTCAGCTCGCTCGTTACCGTCAAAATACCAACTCTTCCCTTGAGGTTGTTCACAGCAAGGAAACATGCTCAGACTACATTACCCATAAGGCACCATATGGATTAGCGCTCCATCATAGATAATACACATGCAATTTGTTTAGGCAATATTGCTGAGCAAAATTGCTGGCAACGGAGAGGGGTATGAGACACTGGAGCAATGATGTGCAATGAGCAACATGGACTTGAATAATAGATGACATATGAAGCATAGAGCTTTAAAACAGAATTTCAACATTCATTTACTCATCTCCTATAACTCGTTTTTGCCAGATGACTGCCACAGCTGTACTGAATTTCATCAGCTAACAAACAAGCAATCAAGAGGTGTTGCCCCTGCTCTGTCCATCCACTCAAACTGCTGCCAGTCAAGTCGATGTAAATGCAGACGTAAGGATAACTAGATTTAGCCAACTTCATTATCATAAGCTAGAAAAATGTGAATGGCATAAAGCTAGCTAGCCAGCTAGTTAAACATACAAAAAAATGAAATGTAAATGGCTAGCTAGTTTGTTCCATTGACTCTGCATGAGCTCCGGTTACCATGCTAACCGATTAGCATGCGCCCCCCCCCCCCCCCCCATGGATTTTTTCGTCAGTTAAACATGAACACAATGTAACGTATCATGATCATATATTGTAGTGAGGAAACATTTGACATGTGAATGGACAACATTTCACTCCAAAACGGGAGTTAATTTTCTCTCACTTCAGCTCCAAAACAGTCGTATTGATACCCCTGAGTCAAAACATGTTAGAAACTCCTTTGGCAGCGATTACAGCTTGGGGGAAAAGGTTGCAGAGTGGCTGAAGTTACATTTTTATGTAGAAGGACTGAGAAGCTCAGTTCTGGTGACTTTAAAAAAAGACATGCTACTCCAAAATGAATGAAAATCTATTTTTCTACAATATTATTTCTAGCTCAAGATATGAGCCCAATGACATATTTGAAAATTATTTCTTCAAATATTTTTTTACTTACATCATGGGATTGTTAAATACACATTTCTGATTGGCTTGAACGGCACTCTAGAGTGTGCATTATTTCCCTATAATGCGCGGTAGAATTCATGGCTATAGTTAATTCTTACATGTTCAATGTTTGAGCTGCTTTTGAAACCAAAAGTCAAATTGAAAACATTATTGGAATTGTTGAATTTGATTTTCATAATAGCAAACTAAGACTGATGGTTTGGTTAGCTAAAACAGCAAGTCTGTTTGTCAGGCAACAACTTCCTCTCCCAGTATCTGGTGTAAAGCAGACTGAAGCAGGTTTTCCTCTAGTATTTGACTTGTGATTCACGCCATGCAGTTTTTTTTTATCCTGAAAAAGCATATCCATAACATGATGCATGAAAATAGGGAGGCAGTTACTCAGTGATGTGTTTTGTTGGATTTGCCCCAAACATAAGGCTTTGCATTTAGGCCAAAAATATATTCCTTTCCCATGTTTTTTTTTTGCAGTATTACTTTAGTGCCTTGTTTGCATACGGGATACATGTTTTGGAATATTTCTATTCTGTACATTTGTATTCTTCTTTTCACCCTGTCATTTAGGTAATTATTGTGGAGTCACTACAATGTTGTTGATCCATCCTCAGTTTTCTTCCATCACAGCCATTGAGCTCTGTAGCTGTTTTAAAATCACCAATGACCTCATGGTGACATCCCTGAGCAGTTTACTTCCTGTTCTGCAGCTCAGTTCAGAAGGATTACTGAATCTTTGATGTGTCTGGGTGGTTTAATACATTATCGACAGCATCATTATTCACTTGACATACTTAAAGAGATATTAAATATCGGATGTGTTATTGTTAATCATCTACCAACCACTGCCCTTTATAAGGCTTTTCATAAAGCTCCCTGGTCTTTGTAGTTTAATCTGTGCTTGAAATTCAACACTTGACCAAGGGACCTTACAGATGTTGCATGTATGGGGTACAGAGGAAGAGGTAGTCTTGAAAAAATAATTTCAACCTCTATTATTTCACACAGTGAGTCCGTGTAACTTATTATGTGATTTGTTAAAACCACGTTTTAATCATGAACTAATTCAGGCTTGCCTGAAAAAAGGGGTGAATATTTACAGATGTAGGACTTAAATTTGATCACTCTTTTGTTGCTGAGAATTCTACGCAAACTCAAGGTTTAAAAAGGCTTCTAACATTTTGAATTTCCACCTTAAAATGTGAGACTTGATTTGCCATAATAAAAATGTTTCAACCCCTTAAAAAAATGGCCCTTAATTACTGTGCATTTGGAAAGTATTTCCAAAGGGGAAAGACCCCTTGACTTTTTCTTAGTTACAGCCTTATTCTAAAATTGATTAAATCTACACTCAATACCCCATAATGGCGAAGTAAAAACTAGTTTTTGCTCATTTTTCAAGAATAAACAACTGAAATATCACATTTACATACGTATTCAGACCTTTTACTCAGTACTTTGTTGAAGCACCTTTGGCAGCGATTACAGCCTCGAGTCTTCTTGGGTATGACGCTACAAGCTTGGCACACCTGTATTTGGGGAGTTTCTCCAATTCTTCTCTGCAGATCCTCTCAAGCTCTGTCAATTTGGATGGAGGGCATTGCTGCACAGCTATTTTTAGGTCTTTCCAGAGATGTTCGATCGGGTTCAAGTCCGGGCTCTGGCTGGGCCACTTAAGGACATTCAGAGACTTGTCCCGAAGCCACTCCTGTTGGAAGGTGAACCTGAAGTCCTGAATGCTCTGGAGCAGGTTTTCATCAAGGATCTCTCGGTACTTTGCTCCGTTCATCTTTGCTTCGATGCTGACTTGTTTCGCAGTCCCTGCCGCTGAAAAACATGATGATGCTGCCACCACCAGCATGATGCTGCCACCACCATGCTTCACCGTAGGGATGGTGCCAGGTTTCCTCCAGACATGACGCTTGGCATTCAGGCCAAAGACTTCAATCTTGGTTTCATCAGACCAGAGAATCTTGTTTCTCATGGTCTGACAGTATTTAGGTGCCTTTTGGCAAACTCCAAGCAGACTGTCATGTGCCTTTTACTGTGGAGTGGCTTCCGTCTGGCCACTACCATAAAGGCCTGATTGCTGGAGTGCTGCAGAGATGATTGTCCTTCTGGAAGGTTCTCCCATCTCCACAGAGGAACTCTAGAGCTTTGTCAGAGTGACCATCGGGTTCTTGGTCACCTCACTGACCAAGGCCCTTCTCCCCCGATTGCTTAGTTTGGCTGGGCGGCCAGCTCTAGGAAGAGTCTTAGTGGTTCCAAACTTCTTCTATTTAAGAATGATGGAGGCCACTGTGTTCTTGGGGACCTTCAATGCTGCAGAAATGTTTTGGTACCCTTCCCCAGATCTGTGCCTCGACACAATACTGTCTCAGATCTCTACAGACAATTCCTTCAACCTCATGGCTTGGTTTTTACTCTGACATGCACTGTCAACTGTGGGACCTTATATAGGCATATATAAATCATGTCCAATCAATTGAATTTACCACAGGTAGACTCCAATCAAGTTGTAGAAACCTCTCAAGGATGATCAATGGAAACAGGATGCACCTGAGCTCAATTTCGAGTGTCATAGCAAAGGGTCTTAATACTTACGTAAATAAGGTATTTCTGTTTTTTATGCAAAAATCTCTATAAATCGGTTATCACTTTGTCATTATGGGGTATTGTGTGTAGATTGCTGAGGAATAAGGCTGTAACGTAACAAAATGTGGAAAAAGTCAAGAGGTCTAAATACTTTTCCTCATAATAATTCACATTTCCTTTTGCTGCAGGATTATTCTTCTGCTGTAGCAAACTGGCTCAAATTAAGATCCTACATCTATATGCAACATCTATATTATAGTTCTTAAATTTGTATTAAATAATACAATTAAGATCCTACATCTGTATGCAACAACTATACTGAATAAAAATATAAACATGCAACAATTTCAACATGCAACAATTCATATGAGGAAATCGGTCAATTTAAATAAATAAATTCAGCCCTAATATATGGATTTCACAACTGGGCAGGGATGCAGCAATGGGTCGACCTGGGAGGGCATAGGCCCACCCACTCGGGAGCCAGGCCCAGCCAATTAGAATGAGTTTTTCCCCACAAAAGGGCTTTATTACAGACAGAAATACTCCTCAGCACCCACCCCCTCCCCTCGGACGATCCCGCAGGTGAAGAAACCAGATGTGGAGGTCCTGGGCTGCCGTGGTTACACGTGGTCTGCAGTTGTGAGCCTGGTCGGACGTTCTGCTAAATTCTCTAAGACAACGTTATTATGGTAGAGAAATGTACAACAGCTCTGGTGGACATTCCTGCAGTCATCATGACAATTGCACTCTCCCTCAAAACTTGAGACACCTGTGGCATTGTGTTGTGTGGCCCTTTATTGTTCCCAGCACAAGGTGCACCTGTGTAATGATCATGCTGTTTAATCAGCTTCTTGATATGCCACACCTGTCAGGTGGATAGATTATCTTGATAAAGGCTCAAATACTGACTAACAGGGGTGTAAACAAATTTGTGCACCACATTTTTGAGAAATAAGCTTTCTGTGTGTATGGAACATTTCTGGGATCTTTTATTTCAGCTCATGAAACATGGGACCAACACTTTACATGTTGCGTTTATATTTTTGTTCAGTGTATATTATAGTTTTTACATTTTTATTAATTTTGACATTCCGGAGTATTTTTTCCAGATCAATGACAAAAACATCACAATTAAATGCAACAAAATGTGACAAAATCCAAGGGGGGGGTGAATATTTTTGTTACCCATTGTACATAGCTCTGTGACATTAGATCTCTTTACTTTGACGTACATATTTATGTTCTGTTGGAATTGTATTACATTACATTGATTTGTGTATCGCTGAAGCTGTATATTTGCCGGTCTTGTTTTATCTTAATGTCACATTCTCCAGCTATAGTATAAGTGGACATGTACTGTTTGTTATTCATTAACATGGAAGTTAAGATATTCATAGATGACCAGCTTGTGTTTGTACAACATCCTCCAGCCTCCCCTGTCTTCCTCTCACGCATGACTGTACCAATAATGAAGTGTCAGCTCTCAACCCCACTCTACCCGCTAGGCTTATCAGGGCTCTACGCTGAAATGTTTTACAAGGAGCACAAATAGAAATGTAGGAGCACACAAGGAAATGTAGGAGCACACAAAGAAATGTAGGAGCACACAAAGAAATGTAGGAGCACACAAAGAAATGTAGGAGCACAATGGAAAATATTTGAGAGATTGAAGTGGTAATCCGCAGTTGGGTGTTTATTTTCTTTCCTAGGGGCATGGTGCTGCCAAATAAAAACGACACAAATCGTAGCACTGTAAAGCCCTGCTTATGGGAGGGAGGGTGACGGGGAGACAGGAAAAGAGCGAGATAAAGTGATATAAGGAATGATGGAGAGAGAAAGAGGGGGGTACGGGAGGATGGATACTGAAAGGGGAGCAGAATGAAAGAGAGGGAAGGTAAGGAGGAGGAATGGATAAAGGGATAGGAGGAGGGATGATAGAGGAAGGTAAGGAGGAGGGATAGGAGGAGGAGTAGGAGGGCTAGATAGAGGGATAGGAGGAGGGATGAATGGATAAGGGGAGGAGAAGCCGGAATGGATAGAGGGATAAGGGGAGGAAACCTGCTCCCCAAAGGAAATCAGATTAGCGAGGGGCACCTGGTGCGAAGCCATCCCCTTCTGAGCCCCAGTGCATTCTGGAACGGTTCCAGGTGTCTGATAGCAGCACATTCCCCTAGAGGCCACCTCAGACACACACACACACACACACACACACAAATAGACCAATATCTTGGTTGTTTTATTTATGTTTGACTCCCCTTCCTCTATTTCTCCCTTCATCCCTCTCTTTCTAGGTGTGAATGAGTGCGCAGACAACAATGGAGGCTGCTCTCACATCTGCAGAGACCGGAGGATCGGCTATGAGTGTGACTGTCCCGCTGGATACAAACTAATGGACAAGAAGACCTGTGGAGGTAGATTCCCATACAATATGTCCCTCTCAGCCAAGCCTTACCAATGATTGCGCTCTCTGAAAATTGCTCCCTCAATCTCCCACACATTTCCTTCTCTTCTCGCACTCTCTCTTTCCAGACGGTAGCTACTTAGAGTAAATGTCCCAGATATCTCTCTATCCTGCTGTCCATCCTGTCTTAGTAGAGACAGTGTGTCCAGTGTAATTGATGTGCTTCTGATATCCCTCCTCAGACATAGACGAGTGTGAGAACCCTGACGCCTGCGGCCAGATCTGCGTCAACTACAAAGGAGACTACAAGTGTGAATGTTACGAGGGCTATGAGATGGACCCCAGCACCAAATCCTGCAAGGCCGTGGGTGAGTGAGACAGCCCATAATGTCCCCAGCAACCACAGAAGAGACATGGACACACATACATGCGCACAAGCATGCATACACACACACACACACACACACACACACACACACACACACACACACACACACACACACACACACACACACACACACAACCCAGCAACATCACCGTCTGTTCTCAGCCCGTCCAATATGAAAGGACTTTCTTTGTATGCAGGGCGGTCGGAAAAGGCAAATATTTGCCTTTGCCTCTCTGGGCGGTAATTAAAAGAGAACCATTCCCTCCATGTCTCTCCCTTGCTATGGGGGACCTGTCAGGGCACTGTAGGACACAGCCAGGCATTGTCCCTCACCGTGCCCCACGGTAAACACGCTAGCCTGGCCATGAATAGAAATCAATGCCCTGGTCTTAACTTTGGGCCCTCTCTCAGACTCCGACTGTAGAGAAACACATGGTTTGTGATTAGCATCATCATTCTTAGGTTGGATCATTACATGATAATGAGGGGGCTTAAGCGGGAACTGGCTCGGCTTTGCTCTAAGTGGCGTGGAAAAGGCCATTGATTACCTTCCATCCGAGAACGCACGTCTTTATTACTGTTAGAGTGAGCATATACACGCTCTCAGAAAGCTCTGTCCGTTTATTATTAGAGCGGAAGGGAGGGGGACAGTGTGTCTCTGTGTGTGTGTGTATGTGTGTATTATTATAATAGTTCCTTGTAGGGCTGTGACGGTAACTGAATAACCGTGTAACTGACGGTTATGGATGAAGGCCGCCGTGAAAATGAAACAACCGCGAGAACCATTTAAATAGGCACACATTCATTTTGGTAGAAACATTTTTGGGATTAACGTTATTAACGTAGATCAACTTGATCTAATAGCAGGAGGTGTTTACTAATGATCATAAGCGATTGTTTCGTTAAACTTAGTCTGTCTATTGAACATCTCCTCTTTCCAACTCTCGTTTGATGCTCCAGCTGCTAAACCGTCTGATGTGCGGGGTTGTAGAAGCGCTAGACGATAGGCTATGGCACTTCAGGGGGAGAAAATAGTTTGAAGTGTGGACTTTCTTGTATACAATGCTCGTTTTCATTGCTTGCTAGTAGATACATAAATTGGTATTCTTTTGAAAAAAGGTTGGATGTGTCTGACTATTCATTAATTATTCAAATGAGTTTCTTCTGACTCTGAGGCCTATAATGAGCTAATGTTGTCTCCAACCAGGCATGGTATAATTTGATACAGACTCTACTCTTTATTTATAGACTAATCAACAGTGAAAAAATGGCTATGGACATGTTGCGTGTATTTGTTTCTATTTTAACGATTGTCAATGTCATTATCCTACTATCGCATAGCTGTCTCACTCCTCTTCGTACTGTACTTTCCTTATCAATTCATCTAACCTACTTTCGGAAAGCCTACGGTGGCCTAGGTTTTTTTTATACGTATTAAGGAAAATATAAATATTTGCTCTTTTCTCTGACATACTCTGGTGGCTTTGATTGACAGGTCATTTTACGGGCTGTGAGTTCGCTGATTCTCTCTATAGGGCTATTCAGAAAGTTTCCTAAAGTAGCATGTCTGGACATCTCTTTAATGAGAATCAAACGCTCCTGTCAAGATTTCATCTGATTAAAGACCTATTTTCAGTAGCTTAGGCTACATTATTTTTCTCATTACGGCGCCCTCTCGCCATCGAGTGACCGCAGTAGCAGGGTTTGTGACGTTACGCGGATATTCCGGGGAAAAGTGGGAGAAAACCCATCGCACTTGTATGAATGGATTTTTGCGTCGAAATAGGATCAGTATTTAATATTTTCATATGTGGAAAAGGCAACAGACAAAGACAAGGTAGGCATATACATTTTTAGATTGACATTTTAGTCATTTAGCAGATGCTCTTTTCCAGAGCGACTTACAATTAACGTTAGTGCACAATTAGGTCGTAGGGTTTTTCTGCGGAGCCTGAAGGCAGGGAGGGGAAGTTCCTCTTGCTGCTCCGTAGCCAAGTACCATGGTCTTGTAGAGGATGAGAGCTTCGACTGGAAGCCAGTGTAGTGTGCAGGGGAGCGGGGTGACATGGGAGAATTTGGGAAGGTTGAACACCAGGTGGGCTGCATATATCTTTATTTTGACTCAATGCGACAGAGCCTCTCCAACCTAGGATTTCTTCATTTGTAGATGTAATATTTATAAGTGATAACCTGAATAAGAATAATGAAATGCCATGATAATAACAAAGTGTAATGGCTTGTTTCAAATCGTTTTTTTTTAAAGAAGCATATTCATGTAAACAAGTGAACAAACAGAAACCCCTTTTCACATTGGGCCTTATAGGCCTAAGACAGCAGTAACATACATTTTAATCAAATGTAAACATCACAAATGATATGAAATATAAATGACAAAGAAAAGAAAAGGAAAAACAACGAACAAAGTGTGATTCAATAGTGAAATAGCACGTTTCTTTTGAGTCAATGCGAAAATGTGACAATCCTCTCCAATCTGACATTTCTTAATTTGTGTACTAGACTAAATTTTAGAGGTAGTAACTTGAATAATAATAATGAAATGCTACTGATAATAACAAAGTGTAGTGGTAATAGTGAAGTTTCGGAGAAAAACCTGCCGCCCACATACACTCGTGCTTCTACACCTGCATTGCTTGCTGTTTGGGGTTTTAGGCCGGGTTTCTGTACAGCACTTTGAGATATCAGCTGATGTAAGAGGGGCTTTATAAGTAGATTTGATATGACTCGCACACCCACACATCAACAGACGCGCAACCTCGTGCGTTCTCAGCGATGCACACACTCACACCAATTTACAGATAACACACGCTCACATTCCACTGTGTTAGGTTTATTACATTTACAGGAGCTGACAGCTGAAGTGACGATGTCGTTAAAGCACATCACACTGAGCCGGAAACTTCAGGCTCTATTTGTGTTCTGGCCTGAAGGCACAAAGCCGTGTTCAGGGAACTCCATACCATTATTACCCTTCATCCAAACACAGATTCAAGGACATTGGCCCATTATTACAGCTTTTTATTCAAACACTTTGAACTTTTTTTTACTGCTCACTGGAAATGCCTGAATATAGTCTTAACTTAGGCCCTTGGAGGCTGGATAGAGAAAGCATTATAAGAATACTTATTTGACTTACTTTCTGAAGTGTTTTGCCAGTTTTAATCTTAGCTTACCACACATATTGATTTAGACAAAAGTATCCCATATGGCTCTTTAGTTACTATGAACAGTGTGTTAGCTAATTAAAACTACGACTCCCAGGTTGGTGTCATGTTAGGTTCACATGTTTCGTTCATTGTTATGAGCTGAACAGCTCTCTCCAGTTCTCCTACAAGTACAGTTCGGCAAGTTGATTCCCACAAGTCATCTCACCACAGTAGTTTAATTGTATTGTTATTTTGTTTACCCTGGGTGCAGTATCACTCACTAACAGTTAATGACTAACTGATTGGCTCCCACTGTTTCCTTTGTGCATTCGTGCATTTGTGTGTGCCTGTGTCTGCAATTGTACTGCGGCATTCTCTACATCGCAAAACCGTCTGTTTTACAGCCCAATCCACATCACGCAAACAGTTAAATCTATACTAACTCTATTTTCATAAACACTGAGGTGTGCAGTTTTTCCTTCATAATCAGATGATCGCTCCTGGAGAGGGAGGAGGGAGAGAAATAACTACTTTTGGAAATAAACCCTTCCTGTATAATCCATTAGATCCATGTCAGACTAGCACTTTAGAGAGCACTGTTTGGGATTGAGCCCATCCAGTCCTGGTGTCTGTGTCTGCTCTATAGCCTCTGTTCTAGTCTCATGACAGACTGGGGCTGAGCTGAGCAGAGGTACGGCCATACGAGACAGAGCTGGATGACATTGCTGCTTGTCTTAACAGATGCTCGGAAGGACACTGCACTGTTATATATTTAAATGGAGGGAGGAAGGGAGGGAGGGAGCATAGTGAGAGAGAGGAAAGAGACTAAAAGTAAGGGAGAGAGTAGTAAGAGGGACTGAGGAGAAAAATACAGAGACGCAGAGAGATAGGCAAGGCAGAGGAAAAGAGTAGGATCAGAGAGAAGAGGACAAAAAGAGGGATATGGAAGAGGAAGAGAGGGAAAACGAGAAACAGGAAAGCAACAGCCATATGGACAGGTCAGAGGGAGAAGATCCAATGCCTGGATGACTCCCGACTGTTTAACCAGCCGTTTCCCCTGCCCCCCCCCCCCCCCCCCCACTCTCTCTCTCTCAATGGGCTTTATTGGCATGGGAAAAATACTTTTGCATTGCCAAAGCAAGTGAAATAGATAATAAACAAAAGTGAAATAAACAATACAAAATAAACAGTAAACGTTACACTCCCAAAAGTTGCAACGGAATAGAGACATTTAAAATGTCATATTATGGCTATGTACAGTGTTGTAACGATGTGCAAATAGTTAAAGTACAAAAAGGGGAAAATACTCTCTCGCTCTCTCTCTCTCCTCTCGTTAGCTAATGTTACGTTTTCTGGCTAGCCAGTTCAAATAATGTCAGATTGTCCGTTCTTAAATTCAGAGCATTTCACTCTCTGAGCGTTCATAGCGCACTATGCCACTGGCTGAGGAGTAGGATTGATCCCAGCGTTCAACGGCAGCCAAGCATCCAAACTAACTGGCTAACGTTGTCTAGCTTGCTAGCTACTTCCAGACACAAATGAGAGAACACTTCACTCTGACCATTTTACTCGCCCTAGCAGAGCTGGTTAGGCTGTTTTCATGTTAACCAGAGAATTGGTGACTGTAACTGTGCCGCTGTAAACAATTTAATACCGTTTTTTGTTTTTGCCGACGTTTACTGACATCGGCCATATTCAACGGGTGTTGAGCGTTCGTAAATCAGTTATTCGGCGCGCGAGTGCTCTGAAATCGGAGTAGATAGCCAGAATGAACAATGTCCATTGGAACGCACAACGAATATACCACTTAGCTAAGAATGATGTGAATAATCAAGTCAATAAACGTTGGGTAGTTAGTTAGATAGCATATAGTTAATATACCTGCAAGTTCAATGTATTAGTAGCCAACTAACGTTATGTAGCTAGCAAACATACCTGTGCATACTGTTGTAATGCTACGCGGTTCGTAAGAATAGCGTAGCATAACAAATTGCCAGCCAACATAACGTGTAACATAACTTATTTGAAAGGTCGTTACTTTATTACATTGCTCAACATTTTCTTAGCATTTGTCATAATTAGTTGCATATATCTGTCACGTTCCTGACCTGTTTTCTGTTGTTTTGTATGTGTTTAGTCGGTCAGGGCGTGAGTTGGGGTGGGCATTCTATGTTATGTGTATCTATGTTGGTTAATGGGTTACCTGATATGGTTCTCAATTAGAGGCAGGTGGTTTACGTTTCCTCTGATTGAGAGCCATATTAAGGTAGGTTGTTTCACATTGTTTGTTGTGGGTGGTTGTCTCCTGTGTTTGTATGTTGGTACCACATGGGACTGTATCGTTCGTTCGTTTGTTTTGTAGTCTGTACCTGTTCGTGCGTTCTTCGTTGTATGTAAGTTCTCATCTCCAGGTCTGTCTACTTCGTTTTGTTATTTTGTTAATTCAAGTGTAGTTCGTTTTTTCGTCTTGTTTAATAAATTTCATTATGTCAAACTACCACGCTGCATATTGGTCATCTGATCCGTCTCGCCTCTCCTCGTCCGAGGAGGAGGAAGAGCTAGAGATTCGTTACAATATCTTTATTTTGACTCAATGTGACAGAGCCTCTCCAACCTGGCATTTCTTCATTTGTAGATGTAATATTTATAAGTGATAACCTGAATAAGAATAATGAAATGCCATGATAATAACAAAGTGTAATGGCTTGTTTCAAATAGTTTTTTTTTAAAGAAGCATATCCATGTAAACAAGTGAACAAACATAAACCCCTTTTCACATTGGGCCTTAATAGGCCTAAGACAGCAGTAACATACATTTAAATAAAATGGACACATCAAATCAAATTTATTTAATGTATATTGCCCTTCTTACATCAGCTGATATCTCAAAGTGCTGTACAGAAACCCAACCTAAAACCCCAAACAGCAAGCAATGCAGGTGTAGAAGCACGGTGGCTAGGAAAAACTCCCTAGAAAGGCCAAAACCTAGGAAGAAACCTAGAGAGGAACCAGGCTATGAGGGGTGGCCAGTCCTCTTCTGGCTGTGCCGGGTGGAGATTATAACAGAACATGGCCAAGATGTTCAAATGTTCATAAATGACCAGCATGGTCAAATAATAATAATCACAGTGGTTGTCGAGGGTGCAACAAGTCAGCACCTCAGGAGTAAATGTCAGTTGGCTTTTCATAGCCGATCATTAAGAGTATCTCTACCGCTCCTGCTGTCTCTAGAGAGTTGAAAACAGCAGGTCTGGGACAGGTAGCACGTCCGGTGAACAGGTCAGGGTTCCATAGCCGCAGGCAGAACAGTTGAAACTGGAGCAGCAGCCCGGCCAGGTGGACTGGGGACAGCAAGGAGTCATCATGCCAGGTAGTCCTGAGGCATGGTCCTAAGGCTCAGGTCCTCCGAGAGAGAGAAAGAAAGAGAGAAAGAGAGAATTAGAGAGAGCATACTTAAATTCACACAGGAAACCGGATAAGACAGGAGAAGTACTCCAGATATAACAGACTGACCCTAGCCCCCCGACACATAAACTACTGCAGCATAAATACTGGAGGCTGAGACAGGAGACACTGTGGCCCCATCCGATGATACCCCCGGACAGGGCCAAACAGGCAGGATATAACCCCACCCACTTTGCCAAAGCACAGCCCCCACACCACTAGAGCGATATCTTCAATCACCAACTTACCATCCTGAGACAAGGCCGAGTATAGCCCACAAATATCTCCGCCACGGCACAACCCAAGGGGGGGCGCCAACCCAGATAGGAAGATCACGTCCGTGACTCAACCCACTCAAGTGACGCATCAAAAATTATATTAAACATAAATGAAAAAGAAAAGGAAAAACAACTAACAAAGTGTGATTCAATAGTGAAATAGCACGTTTCATTTGAGTCAATACGAAAATGTGACAATCCTCTCCAATCTGACATTTCTTAATTTGTATACTATACTATTATTTAACTTTAGCTAATTTGTATTCATTATTACAGTTAACTAAACTCACAACAAGATCATTATTTACAAGTTAATGGTGAGCTAGTTACAGAAAATAGCTTACGGTCATGAGTGTGACAAAATAAAAGCAGGGCATTCTACCGGAGAATTTTAGAACTTGGTGTAAGGGTGTGTGCTGGTGGCAGGGAAGTCAGGCGCAGGAGATCAAACTTGGTATAAACGGAGCAGTTTAATAAGTGCTCAAAAACTCCAAAAACCAAAATATACAAAATAAAACAAGTGGGTACAAAACCCGTCGCACACCAGAACATACCTTGCACAATGCTTACAAACAAACAATCACCGACAAGGACAATGAGGGGGAACAGAGGGTTAAATACACAACATGTAATGAATGGGATTGAAACCAGGTGTGATACAAGGCAAGACAAAACCAAAGGAAAATGAAAAGAGGATCAGCGGCGACTTCGACCGCCGAACGCCACCCGAACAAGGAGAGGGACCAACTTCGGCGGAAGGCCCTCCTGATTCCTGCTTACAAGCAAAAACTAAAGCAGGGAGTCGCTCAATACGGAAGTGATCAGTTTACGCGGATGCTACGATACAGGACTGTTTTGCTACCACAGACTGATATGTTCCGGGATTCATCTAATGGCATTGAGGAGTATACCACCTCAGTCATCGGCTTCATCAATAAGTGCATTGACGACGTCGTCCCCACAGTGACCGTACGTTCATATCCCAACCAGAAGCCATGGATTACAGGCAACTTACGCATCGAGCTAAAGACTAGAGCTGCCGCTTTCAAGGAGCGGGACACTAATCCGGACGCTTATAAGAAATCCCTCTATGCCCTCAGACGAACCATCAAACAAGCAAAGCATCAATACAGGATTAAGATTGAATCCTACTACACCAGCTCTGACGCTCGCCGGATGTGGCAGGGCTTGAAAACTATTACTGACAACAAAGGGAAACCCAGACGCGAGCTGCCCAGTGACACGAGCCTACCAGACGAGCTAAATGCCTTTTATGCTCGTTTCGAAGCAAGCAACAGTAAATCATTCACGAGAGCAGCAGTTGTTCTGGACAACTGTGTGATAACGCTCTCGGTAGCCGATGTGAGCAAGACCTTTAAACAGGTCAACATTCACAATGCCGTTGGACCAGATGGATTATCAGGACGTATACTCCAAGCACGCGCAGACCAACAGGCAAGTGTCTTCACTGACATTTTTAACATCTCCCTGACCGAGTCTGTAATACCTACATGTTTCAAGCAGACCACCATAGTCCCTGTGCCTAAGAACACAAAGGCAACCTGCCTAAATGACTACAGACCCGTAGCACTCACGTCTGTGGCCATGAAGTGCTTTGAAAGGCTTGTCATGGCTCACATCAACAGCATCCTCCCGGATACCCTAGACCCACTCCAATTCGCATACCGCCCCAACAGATCCACAGATGACGCAATCTAAATCGCACTCCACACTGCCCTTTCCCACCTGGACAAAAGGAACACCTATGTGAGAGTGCTGTTCATTGACTACAGCTCAGCGTTCAACACCATAGTGCCCTCCAAGCTCATCACTAAGCTAAGGACCCTGGAACTAAATACCTCCCTCTGCAACTGGATCCTGGACTTCCTGATTGGCCGCCCCCAGGTGGTAAGGGTAGGCAACAACACATCTGCCCCGCTGATCCTCAACACTGGGGCCCCTGAGTGGTGTGTACTCAGTCCCCTCCTGTACTCACTGTTCACCCATGACCACTTGGCCAAACACGACTCCAACACCATCATTAAGTTTGCTGGCGACATAACAGTTGCTGCCGACAACGATGAGACAGCCCATAGGAAGGAGGTCAGAGACCTGGCAGTGTGGTGCCAGGACAACAACCTCTCCCTCAACGTGAGCAAGACAAAGGAGCTGATTGTGGACTACAGGAAAAGGCAGGCCGAACAGGTCCCCGTTAACATCGACAGGGCTGTAGTGGACCGGGTCGAGAGTTTCAAGTTCCTTGGTGTCCACATCACCAACAAACTATCATGGTCCAAACACACCAAGACAGTCGTGAACAGGGCACGACAACACCTTTTCCCCCTCAGGAGACTGAAAAGATTTGGCGTGGGTCCCCAGATCCTCAAAAAGTTCTACAGCTGCACCATCAAGAGGATCCTGACCAGTTGCATCACCGCCTGTTATGGCAACTGCTCGGCATCTGACCGTAAGACGCTACAGAGGGTAGTGGGTATGGCCCAGTACATCACTGGGGCCAAGCTTCCTGCCATCCAGGATCTATTTAATAGGCGGTGTCAGAGGAAGGCCCAAAAAATTGTCAGAGACTCCAGTCACCCAAGTCATAGACTGTTTTCTCTGCTACCGCACGGCAAGCAGTACCGGAGCACCAAGTCTAGGACCAAAAGGCTCCTTAACAGCTTCTACTCCCAAGCCATAAGACTACTGAACAATTAATCAAATGGCCACCGAACTATTTACATTGACACCCCCCCCCCCCCCCCCCCCCCCATTTGTTTTGTACACTGCTGCTACTCGCTGTTTATTATCTATGCATAGTCACTTCACCCCTACCTACATGTACAAATTACCTCAACTAACCTGTATCCCCACACATTGACTAGGTACTGGTACCCCCTGTATATAGCCTCGTTGTTGTTATTTTATTGGGTTCATTTTTAGTATTATATATTTTTATTTTTGTATTTATTTTTTTACCTTAGTTTCTTTCGTAAATATTTTCTTAACTCTTGCACTGTTGATTAAGGGCTTGTAAGGAAGCATTTCACAGTAAGGTCTACACCTGTTGTATTCGGCGCATGTGACAAATAAAGTTTGATTTTATTTGATGTTATAGACAGAAGCTAGCTACATGGCAAACCAATACGAACTCTTCTCTCGGAATGTCCAGCCCGTCCATTATCTCAGCCAATCATGGCTAGCGGAAGGTTCCTGTAACCAACTAGGCTCGTAATTTAACAATTTTATTAGTATTTACAGATTTACAGATAATACTTTTGTTAAGGCACATGAAAGTTCACATGTTCCATAAGGCATTTCTGCCAAAACAAACACAACTTGATAAAAATACAAAAATTGCGTTCAAATGCCTCTCCTTTTATGTAGTGAAGTGCGACATAGTTTCCTGAAACGTATCACATAATAGTGTTTTGGAATTAAACTCTTTACATGTCAACTGTATGTTTTTGCATGTGTTGGAGGGAAAATACATAGACATCTCACATTGGTTTGACATAGTAAATTTGGTCTGACAAGACAAGGGAAATTCTGCAGTTTTCTTGTGGATTTAGCAGAGAATGCAAAGAGTGGAATTTTCACATGAGTACGACAGACTACTGTTCTTAACGTTAATTGTAGTCTCACTAATACAGGGAATATGATTTCTCAACCTTTGTTATGTATTGCTAAACTCTTGTTTTCTCCAAGCTGCTCTGGCCTAGGCGGACATCTTTATTCTCCAATCTGCATTAATCTAACGATCCAAGAGAGAATATATACACCCACTTAGACCTCCTGTCACTAAACGTCAACCAACAACTCAGAATAGTCATATTTTCATCCTTCCCCTCCCGTTCCGTCACCCTCTGTGTTAACTAATGTTTTTTCAATAACAGTAACTAACTGTATTGTACGTCAAATCGATTCCCCAGACCCGGCTTCATATCTGCCCAGCCTTATAATTTTCAAAGCTTATCTTAATTGGCTGCAGGGCAGGGCTGAGTTATGGCAGATTAAAATGCATGTGGACTGTCCTGTCATCACACGCACACAAACACACGCACACAGAGGGGCTGACTGTAGTAGCACAGGGATCAGAGAGCAGCTACCCCGCAGGATGGCTCTCTTTGATGACATCACCGGTCCCTTGACCCCCGGCTGGGCCCTGGGAGCATGCTGATGCTGAAGCAGGAGTTTTATGGAGGATTTATCTATCACTGTGACAACAGGGATGGGAATGAGGGGCTGGGGGCTATGTTGACAGAGGCAGCAGGACACCTCTCTCTTTCATTATCTCTCCCGCTCTCTTTCTTTATTTCCCTCTCTCTGTCTGTCAACGTCTTTTCTTTACCAATCACTCACTATCTGTTTATGTCTCTCTTTGTCTCTCCCTCCCTATGCATGCTGCCACTCATTCTCTGTCTGTCTGTCTGTCTTCTGTATCTCTCTCTCTCTCGCTCTCCCTCCTCCCTAGTGGGAGAGCAGTTGAAATTGATGGGTACAAATCCAGCAGACAGGGAAAATGATTGAATCCTAACTCGCAGTGAAGATGAAAATATTTGCTCCCCGTGCTGTGGCCTGTGGGGGCCTGGGACTGAGAAACCCATCCAGTCGTGGCGGGGTTGTGTGTCTGCGTGCGTGTGTTTCTGTATGCTTGTGTATGTACGTATGTGTGTCTGTCCTGGTTCAATACATGCAGCCAACTCAGAGCTCCCTGGCCTGATGGAACAAGTGCCCCGACTTTTTCTTGATTGTCTCCGGGATGAGGAGGGATGAGGGGAGACGGCGGGAAAGAGTGTGAGGGGGACGGGAGGGAGGGAGTGATGAGGCTCCATCCATCACTCTCAGTTCATTCCTGTCCATCACTGTCAGTTCAGGGCCATTTTAAAACACATTCACCCAGACCATGGGCCAGTTAACACCTGACTGCCTGTTTCTTATTTTCTCTCTCTCTCTCACTCTACCTCTCTCTCACTATATATCTGCTTGTCTTTCTCACTCTCTTTCTCCCTTCCTTACTTCTCTCTCTCGTTCTCTCCAATTAACTCTTGCTGTCTCTCACTCTCTTTCTCACACTGTCATCTTTCTCTCTCTCACTCATCCTCTCTCTCGCCCTCCCACCCCTCTCACCATCTAGACACAGATAACAGCTACTTGAGATGGTGATTCTCTGAGGAGGTTGAGAGAGAACCACTCATGAAGGATGCAGGCTTACTGGGCTACATGTTGAGATCAGTGTCTCTATGACCCTCATCTCAAATCAAATGTTATTCAATCATTTTATTCGTAAACATCAGTTGTGGACTAACAATAAAATGCTTACTTATGGGCTCTTCCCAATAATGCAGAGAGAAAGAAAATAGAGAAATAATAGAAAAGTAAAACACGTAATGATAAAAGTACTAATAGATACACAATGATTAACGATAACTCGGCTATATACAAGGGGTACCAGTACCGGGTCGATGTGCAGTGGTAGATATGTACATATCACTAGTGACAGACAGTAGCAACAGTGTATGTGATGATTTAAAAAAGTTGATTAAAAAAAGGGTCAATGCAGATAGTCAGGGTAGCTATTTGGTTAATTATTTTGCAGTCTTATGGCTTGGGGGTAGAAGCTGTTCAGGGTCCAGTTGGTTCCAGATTTGGTGCATCAGTATCGCTTGCTGTGCGGTAGCAGAGAGAACAGTCTATGGCTTAGGTGGCTGGAGTCTTGGACAATTTTTAGGGCCTTCCTCTGACACCGGTTGGTATAGAGGTCCTGGATAACAGGGAGCTTGGCCCCAGTGATGTAGCGCCTTGCGGTGGGATGCCAAGCAGTTGCCATACCAAGCGGTGATGCAGCCAGTCAAGATGCTCTCAATGGTGCAGCTGTAGAACTTTTTGAGGATCTGGGGACCCACGCCAAATCTTTTCAGCCTCCTGAGGGGGAAGAGATGTTGTCGTGCCCTCTTCACGACTGTTTTGGTGTGTTTGGACTAGAGGTCGACCGATTATGATTTTTCAATGCCGATACCGATTATTGGAGGACAAAAAAAGCCGATGCCGATTAGTCAGCCGATTTATTTTTACATTTTTATTTTATTTTTTATATATACTGTATATATATCATACACGCACACACATTTTTGTAATAATGACAATTGCAACAATACTGAATGAACAATGAACACTTATTTTAACTTAATATAATACATAAATACACACACGCACACAGCTCTGAAGTGACAATGATACTGAAGAGTCTGCTTAGGAGACAAATACTCTCAACTGTTTGAATAAAAATAGAGTTTAAGTTACCTGTGATGAATGTTGAAAACAAAAACTTTAATTTCTATATGCAGGAAATCCTATTTTAATAATGGGCATGGTAAGAATTGACAACCAAAGTGCGAGTCATAATTCCCATGACACCTAGCAAAATCTGAAAAGCGGTTCCTTCATTTATTCCATAGGATATTTTTTAGATTCACTTAAAATAAGGTCTGTGTTTCGTGTAGGCTTACATCACCGTGCCAATGTTATAACTGTGTAGATATCCATAGGACAAGGTAACTCTGATCAATATTGGCTAAATATAAGCGAAGATAAAAAAAATAAATTGTAGAGTGGATTTATGAAAATATGTTGACAAACGTTACCTTATCCTAGTGAGATTTACACGGGTATCAAAACGTCGAGGCGGTTTAAGCCTGCACGAAACACAGACCTTATTTGAAGTAGATCAAGACATTCTCTATGGAAGACATGAACGGTAAAATAACGAAGGAACCCCTTTCAAATTCAGCCACAAGTTATTACAGGAATTATAACGCGTCGACTATTTCTCTCTAAACCATATACCTTTGACTAATCCGGAAACTATCACCTCGAAAACAAAACATTTATTCCGTTCCGTATTTTATCTAACGGGTGGCATCCATGAGTCTAAATATTCCTGTTACATTGCACAACCTTCAATGTTGTCATAATTACATAAAGTTCTGGCAAATTAGTTCGCAAAGAGCCAGGCGGCCCAAACTGTTGCATATACCCTGACTCTGCGTGCAATGAACGCAAGAGAAATAACACAATTTCACCTGGTTAATATTGCCTGCTAACCTGGATTTCTTTTAGCTAAATATGCAGGTTTAAAAATATATACTTGTGTATTGATTTTAAGAAAGGCATTGATGTTTATGGTTAAGTACACATTGGAGCAATGACAGTTATTGATTGATTGTTTTTTATAAGATAAGTTTAATGCTAGCTAGCAACTTACCTTAGCTTACTGCATTCGCTAATAGGCAGGCTCCTCGTGGAGTGCAATGTAATCAATGCAAGATTGGATCCCCCGAGCTGACAAGGTTAAAAATCTAAACGAGGCAGAACGTTCCTAGGCCGTCATTGAAAATAAGAATGTGTTCTTAACTGACTTGCCAAGTTAAATAAAGATTAAATAAAGGTGTAAAAAAATAATAATAATAATAATCGGCAAATCGGCGCCCAAAAATACCGATTTCCGATTGTTATGAAAACTTGAAATCGGCCCCGATTAATCGGCCATTCCGATTAATCGGTCGACCTCTAGTTTGGACCACAATAGATCCTTAGTGATGTGGACACCGAGGAACTATAAGCTCTCGACCCGCTCCACTACAGCCCCTACAATGTGAATCCTGTAGTCTGTAGTCTTGCTGACGTTGAGCGAGAGGTTGTTGTCCTGGCACCACACTGCCAGGTCTCTGAGCACCTCCCTATAGGCTGTCGTCAGTGATCAGACCTACCACCGCCATGTCGTTGACAAACTTAAAACCTTTTTACTGCAGTGGGCTAAATCAGGGTCACACAGAGTGATTCTTGGTAGTCTTAATGAAACAAAAGTATACACCTCACACACATGGTTATGGGCTTAAAAAAAGAAGACACATTGTACCATGTCAGATATAAAGTTGAAATGTATGACATTTTAAGTTTGCATCCCAATATTACACTTTATAAACATCACAGAAGACTGAAATATAACATAGAAACACCGGATTGAGTCTGTTTTTAATTATGACAAATGAGGCCAAAGAAGGCACCTTTGGTCATTGACTGCAGGAAAGGTTTACTGATGGTGTTGGAGTTGTTCTCGGCCCTCCGTTTTCTGTAGTCCACGATCAGCTCCTTTGTCTTGCTGACATTGAGGGAGAGGTTGTTGTCCTGTCACCAGGCTGTCAGGTCACTGACCTCCTCCCTATAGGCTGTCTCATCATCATCATGTCGTCCACAAACTTACAGTGGTTCTTTCTTTAAAAGTTACAAGTTTATACCGTGACCGTTTGTGGTAGATGGTGGCATTCTGTCATTGCACCACACTATGACAAGGGGGAGTTAGAACGCTGATCTATCGGTAGTCTAAATTGTGGCAATTAATGGAGGCGTTTTCATCGTCCTGCATCAGGTAACAACAACAACAAAAACTGTCTCACCCCAAGTTCAAGAATGGCCTTTTTCCCTTCACTTTCAGTTATTTGAAACGAAATCATATCCAAAATATCGTTATTTTTTAAACAAAGTGATTATTATTATTATTAACCCTGCATTATAATTATATAAAAGCCCCTTAGATATTCTCACAGATCAGATTTGCCCTAATGAAAAAATGTGCCTTAGATATTCATTTAGAATCCTCCAATCCTCTAAATGTAATTATTGAAGGAGAGTCACGTCATTGGCATAGAGTCAGGCGACATTGGCAGAGTTGAAGAGAGCGAGGAACGAGATGGAGTCACAAATTCATGCCAGGCAATTATTTCAACTACATTTAGTTGAAAGTTGCAAGAAGTTCGATCAGGTTTAAATCAGGAGACCTACATGTAGAGATTAAAAAAAATATATTTAGATATATTGTTGAGTAATGTGCTGTTAAAAGTGTTGTAGGTCTTATGTTTTTATTTTTATTTAACCTTTATTTTACTACATAAAGGTCTACTTACTCTGCTGGTGTCTTGACCCAGTTTATGCCCCCATTTGCAATGCAAACCATAACGAATTACTATGGGAATAAATGGCAGGAAATGCAAGTGGAAGGGGGAAAAAGTAAGGAACTTCTCTGTCGGCCCTGGATGCCTTTTGAAAACATGTTTTCACAAGGGCTATTAGCAGGACAATAGACACGATGTGGTCCCAAAAACACCTCTCTGACATAGGGTCCAACATATCTCTTGATGATGATCGGGCTCGGGCCGATTCCGGTGTGAATTATCTGGTCCAATTGTATTACTTGGGGCTCGGGCAAATTGTACTCTCTGGCAGATGATTACACGGGCTTTATATAATTAACATTTCATTATTTATTTATTTTCCCATATTTTGTCATTGTTTCTGTGATCAAAAAATTTAATTAACATTTAAATGAAATTCTTTAAGAGTCCTGTTTAAGTAGTATTTTAGTTTATTGATACTTTGTTCAAGGCAATTGATCAGCATTAAAAACTTTGTGGTTGGGGCCTCTCGATTGGCGCAACGGTTTAACCTGTCTAGCCCAGGCGTTCCGCTAGCAGAACTCCTCCCACATTCCACTGAAAAGGCAGAGCGCGAAATTCAAAATATATTTTTTAGAAATATTTAACTTTCACACATTAACAAGTCCAATACAGCAAATGAAAGGTACACATCTTGTGAATCCAGCCAACATGTCCGATTTTTAAAATGTTTTACAGCGAAAACAGCACGTATATTTATGTTAGCTCACCACCAAATACAAAGAAGGACAGACATTTTTCACAGCACAGGTAGCATGCACAAAGCCAACCTAACTAACCAAGAACCAACCAAACTAACCAAGAAACAACTTCATCAGATGACAGTCATATAACATGTTACACAATAAATCTATGTTTTGTTTGAAAAATGTGCATATTTGAGGTATAAATCAGTTTTACATTGCAGCTACCATCACAGCTACCGTCAAAAATAGCACCGAAGCAGCCAGAGCAATTATAGAGACCAACGTGGAATAACTAAATACTCATCATAAAACATTTCTTAAAAATACACAGCGTACAGCAAATGAAAGACACAGATCTTGTGAATCCAGACAATATTTCAGATGTTCTAAGTGTTTTACAGCGAAAACACAATATAGCGTTATATTAGCTTAGCACAATAGCAAACATTACAACAGCATTGATTCAAGCCAAACATAGCAATAACGTATAAACCACCAAATATATTAATTTTTTCACTAACCTTCTCAGAATTCTTCAGATGACAGTCCTGTAACATCATATTACACAATGCATATAGAGTTTGTTCGAAAATGTGCATATTTAGCGGCACAAATCGTGTTATACAATGAGAAAAGTAGCAAAGCTGCCAGGAAAATGGCAGGAGAAATCTTTGAAGAGGCACCTAATCTAATCAGTAACTATTCCAAAACTTGACTAAAAAATACAGGTTGGACAGCAATTGAAAGACAAATTAGTTCTTAATGCAAAAGCTGAATTACATTTTTAAAATTATCGTTACTGCGCAATACAGGCTGCGATAACGCAATGCTATACTGCAAGAAATGGCGTCTCATGCATTTTACTTTTAACAACAGAACAATTAATTAAAAGCATAACGACTGCTTACTATTAGGTGAGCTTCAATCAGAATCTTGGGCAAGGTGTCCTTTCTTCAAAACAATCGTCTTTTGGCTGAAAGATGTCCTCTTGTCCAGTCGAATTAGCCGCTAAACGTTAGCCACCCACTGGAGAGGTGCCCAACAAATGGAAGCGCGTGGCAAAGAAATCCCAGAAAATTGCAATAAACTGCTATAAACTGCTATAAGTCGGTTTAAATTAACTACCTTATGATGTCTTTAACACCTATAACGAATAAAAACATGACCGGAGATATAGAAATACTAAAACGAAAGCGTTTGCAGGACGCCATTCTGATGTCTTCATGCGTCAAGCGCACTGTTGAAAAGAACGGTACTTCCTGTTCCACGGTCTAATATAAGGTCCCAGATTGCGCAATCGACTCCATTCAAAGTCTCACCGCTTACTGACATCTAGAGGAAGGCGTATGCAGTGCATGTACCCTCATAGCTTGCATGGGGACTTATAAACTGATCTCAGAACAGGGACCTGGATTTCTGAAATCTCACTCCCTGACAGGAAAAGTGCTGCAGAATGAGTTCTGTTTCACTCAGAGAAATAATTCAAACGGTTTTAGAAACTAGAGAGTGTTTTCTATCCAATAGTAATAATAATATGCATATTGTACGAGCAAGAATTGAGTATGAGGCCGTTTAAATTGGGAACGATTTTCCCCCAAAGTGTAAATAGCGCCCCCTGTCATCAACAGGTTAAGACACTGCAACGCAGTGCAAACTGCGTTGCTACAGATGCTGGTTCGATACCAGTGCCGGCCGCGACCGGGAGACCCATGAGGCGACGCACAATTGGCCCAGCGTCGTCAGGGTTAGGAGAGGGTTTGGCCGGCCGGCAGGGCGGTGGGCTTTTGGTTTCTCTCCCTCTAAAAACAGGGAGAGAAAACAAGTGTAGCAGGCTGTGAATTCTGCAAACAACGTTTCTAGGATGGGCTATTAGCAGGACAATAGACTCTTAAACCTTTACAAAGGATAGTCTAATAGCTCTACTATTGTAGGTGTGAATCCCCCCACCCCAACTTGCATTAAGTACTCTAAAGTTTTACATTTCTAACTCCAAGCCTCATGCAACCACAAAATGTCAGATCAAGCATATACTGTACAGTATTTATGCTTTCATTAATAAAATAATGATAAAAATACTCTTTCAGGACAATAAGAAATAAATATTACTCAATGACAGAGTTTGGGGACTGGTCTTGATAAATCAATCAGATTTTTATTTGGAAATGTTATCATTTTGCTCTTCAGTCGCAGTCACTTAGTTGCCTAGGCCTACTCCCGACCGGTCCACACAAGTTTCTTCAACTGTCTTCTGACTGTGATTAGAGCGATGCTGATTGCCTTTGCCGATCGCTCATTATCTTCAACCATCAGTGTGTCCATCTTACATACAGATGTTTATTTCGTTATGGATCCATAACGAATTACTATGGGAATACATATCACTGAATGACATGTGGTCAACTATTTCAGCACCGTTTCGCGCCGCTCTGAGACAAGCATGGGGACTGGTATTGATAAATCAATGAGTTTTGTTTTTCACTGAATCTCCGTTTGGGTATTGGTTAGACTACAATTAGGGTGTGGAAATGTTAGGATTATTTTGCTCTTAGTACAGTAGCCTACCCCCGACCGGCAGAGGTGGAAAAAGTATTCAATTGTCATACATACATAAAAGTAAAGATACCTTATTATAAAATGACTCAAGTAAAATTGAAAGTAACCCAGTAAAATACTACTCAGATTTTAAATGTACTTATTATTAAGTACAGTGGTGGAAAAAGTACTCAATTGTCATACTTGAGTAAAAGTACAAAGTAAAAGTAAATGCTACACATCAAATTCCTTATATTTAGCAAACCAGACAGCACAATTTCCTTTTTTATTACTTTTTTTGACAGCCATGGGCACACTCCAACACTCAGACATAATTTACAAATGAAGCATTTATGTTTAGTGAGTCCACCAGATCAGAGGCAGTAGGGATGACCAGGGACGTTCTCTTGATAAGTGTGAATTGGACCTTTTTCCTTTACTACTAAGCATTCAAATTGTAACTAGTACCTTTGAGTGCCAGGGAAAATGTATGGAGTAAAAAGTACATCATTTTCTTTAGGAATGTAGTGAGTAAAAGTAGTCAAAACATTTAAATAGGAAAGTGAAGTACAGATACTCCAAAAAACTACTTAAGTAGTACTTTCAAGTATTTTTCTTAAGTACTTTACACCACTGCCAGCGCCATATTTTCCTAACGGAAACCCTGAGGGTTTTGTTTTTGTTTTTTCTTGGAATAGAAACACCATAATATTAATTAAATTAATTAAGCTACATTTCTTAAAATCAGTCCCATATACTAAAATTCTCTAGTACAGTCAATATTAAAAACGATGCCCTCTGGTGGCCAAACTAGAACTTACTAGCATTACAGTTTTTCCCAATTGCTAAAACACAATTTTACAAACTAGGCTGGTTTTATCAAAAATACTTAACACAATTCACAAAACCACACACCCAAACTGCAAAATACACTGCTCAAAAAATAAAGGGAACACTTAAACAACACAATGTAACTCCAAGTCAATCACACTTCTGTGAAATCAAACTGTCCACTTAGGAAGCAACACTGATTGACAATAAATGTCACATGCTGTTGTGCAAATGGAATAGACAAAAGGTGGAAATTATAGGCAATTAGCAAGACACCCCCAATAAAGGAGTGGTTCTGTAGGTGGTGACCACAGACCACTTCTCAGTTCATATGCTTCCTGGCTGATGTTTTGGTCACTTTTGAATGCTGGCGGTGCTTTCACTCTAGTGGTAGCATGAGACGGAGTCTACAACCCAGACAAGTGGCTCAGGTAGTGCAACTCATCCAGGATGGCACATCAATGCGAGCTGTGGCAAGAAGGTTTGCTGTGTCTGTCAGCGTAGTGTCCAGAGCATGGGGGCGCTACCAGGAGACAGGCCAGTACATCAGGAGACGTGGAGGAGGCCGTAGGAGGGCAACAACCCAGCAGCAGGACTGCTACCTCCGCCTTTGTGCAAGGAGGAGCACTGCCAGAGCCCTGCAAAATGACCTCCAGCAGGCCACAAATATGCATGTGTCAGCATATGGTCTCACAAGGGGTCTGAGGATCTCATCTCGGTACCTAATGGCAGTCAGGCTACCTCTGGCGAGCACATGGAGGGCTGTGCGGCCCCACAAAGAAATGCCACCCCACACCATGACTGACCCACCGCCAAACCGGTCATGCTGGAGGATGTTGCAGGCAGCAGAACGTTCTCCACGGCGTCTCCAGACTCTGTCACGTCTGTCACGTGCTCATGTGCTCAGTGTGAACCTGCTTTCATCTGTGAAGAGCACAGGGCGCCAGTGGCGAATTTGCCAATCTTGTTGTTCTCTGGCAAATGCCAAACGTCCTGCACGGTGTTGGGCTGTAAGCACAACCCCCATCTGTGGACGTCGGGCCCTCATACCACCCTCATGGAGTCTGTTTCTGACCGTTTGAGCAGACACATGCACATTTGTGGCCTGCTGGAGGTCATTTTGCAGGGCTCTGGCAGTGCTCCTCCTTGCACAAAGGCGGAGGTAGCGGTCCTGCTGCTGGGTTGTTGCCCTCCTAAGGCCTCCTCCACATCTCCTGATGTACTGGCCTGTCTCCTGGTAGCGCCTCCATGCTCTGGACACTACGCTGACAGACACAGCAAACCTTCTTGCCACAGCTCGCATTGATGTGCCATCCTGGATGAGCTGCACTACCTGAGCCACTTGTGTGGGTTGTAGACTCTGTCTCATGCTACCACTAGAGTGAAAGCACCGCCAGCATTCAAAAGTGACCAAAACATCAGCCAGGAAGCATAGGAACTGAGAAGTGGTCTGTGGTCACCACCTGCAGAACCACTCCTTTATTGGGGGTGTCTTGCTAATTGCCTATAATTTCCACCTTTCGTCTATTCCATTTGCACAACAGCATGTGACATTTATTGTCAATCAGTGTTGCCTTCCTAAGTGGACAGTTTGATTTCACAGAAGTGTGATTGACTTGGAGTTACATTGTGTTGTTTAAGTGTTCCCTTTATTTTTTTGAGCAGTGTACCTCATATATCCTGCAAAATGAAGCACTGCAACCAAAACTATATATAGCATTATCAAAATCAAACGTTTGCACGAAATGGCACACACTTCATTCATATTACCAGATTTTTGTCTAACCAACTACACACTGTTGGGCATAATGAAAAGCACTCTCATCTTTAGTACGCTTTGCCATAATACTAAAATAGTTCAAATTGTAGAAAATTCTTCAGATGCACAGAAATATTTGCAGATACACACACATGCTGTTGAAACATTTTATTTTTAATTTTTCACCAAACAAGTCAGTGCAACATATGCACAGCAGATATATTTACATTGGACTGAACAAAAATATGCTCACAAAAAAACAGTAAACTGAAAAAGAAAATTGCAGGAAAAAATGTCCAGAAAAAATATATAGAAAAAAAGAGGCAAGAAAAATAATTAGGCAGCATCTTGCCGCACAGCTGGGTCTGGCCACAACGCCTCGTCCACATCACAGGCAATATCTTCCCTTGCCAGACATCGAGGGAAGAAGCGCCTTGAGTGCCTTATCCATCCCTGAATCGCACCCACATCAATCTCATCACAAGAGGCATGCGCCCAAAGGGCTGCCGGTCGTATACCTTCCACCGCCATGCCGAAAATAACTCTTCTATGGGGTTCAGAAATGGTGAGTATGGTGGGAGGTATTGCACGAGAAATGGTGGGTGGTCAGCAAACCAGTTTTGGATTGGGGCTGCACGATGAAAGCTCACATTGTCCCATACTACAACGTACCGGGTACTTTGATGGTCTGCATCATTCATACGCTCTGGTGGTATGAGAATGTTGTGGAGTCTGTCCAGAAATGTGAGAATATGGGCTGTGTTGTATGGTCCAAGGTTGGCATGACAGTGGAGGACACCATGTGTATTGGAGATGGCAGCGCACATTGCGATGTTCCCACCACGTTGGCCAGGAACATGTATAATGGCTCTGTGGCCAATGACGTTTCTCCCCCTTCTTCTGGTCTTTGCTAGGTTGAACCCAGCCTCATCTATAAAGATGAACTCATCTGGGATTGCATGAGCATCCATTTCCAGTACTCCCTGAAAACAAAGAACAAAAGCAGTCAATATGGTGTTATCCAGTACACTGGGAAACAATGTTGCGTGTAGTGTACTGCAGTCAATATTGTACTTACATCCACATATGCTCGTCTGACCTCTTTGTTTCTTTGAGAGTTTCTCTCAAACGGCACCTTATAAAAGTTGTTTCATTCTGATTTGGTTTCGCTTGAGAATGCGAGCCAATGTGGACAGACTGACTCGTTGAATGTTGTTGAATATGGTGTTGTCTTGGATGATGTGGCTTTGAATTTCTCGTAATCTGATTTCATTATTTTCCAAAACCAAGTTTACAATGGCAGCTTCCTGTACCCCGGTGAACATTTGGCCCCTTCCTCCACCATGGGTGCGTCTCTCAGTCCTTTAGAAAATCAAAAAAACAAAAATATAGGGCTTGGACAATGCAGCCTAAAGATATTTCCCCCACAGCAGAGTAAATTCTACAGGAAATTTGTGCAGTTAGTGTATGACATCAGCCATTCATGAAGTTAACAGGTGTCACCCAACTGATACACTATGACATGGGGTGTACTACATAGTGTGAAAGAAATGGTGGTTACATACCTGTACTCCAGTCTAAATGTCCGGATGAGACAGGCGACAGTATAACGGCTCAAGTTGGGCTGCACTCCCTGTCCAGCCTCTCGCATTGTCAGCCCATGGTTGATGACATGATCAACTAAGGTTGCTCTGATTTCATTTGAAAGTTGTTGTCTTCTTTGGGCTTGAACTCCTCTACCAGCTCTACCCCTACCTCTCACTCTTGCTCCCCCTCTCATTCTCACCCTCCGTCTTCCTCTCTCTGCAACGGCTTCCATTGTTGTTGTAAATAGGAAGGTGCTCAACCTGTGGTCTTTTCATAGTGCTTACTTCCTGATTGAAGTGGTAACAATTAACCATTGAGGTGTTTGGCCAGGTGGCACATGTATTGGCCAATTAGCTCATGTAGTGTCATTTTGAATGGCAGTGTTTTGAAATGGCAAACATGTGACTTTATGTCAGATTGTTGTGTCGTATGCAGAGAACCGTGTGCAGTGCATTTAAAAAGTGCCATTTTGAATTGCAAAATGTGTGTAAAGCAGAAAATGTGTTTAGACTTTTGGAGACTTGAGAAGAGGTTTTGCTCTCTGTGTGTCAGTTTAAATAATTGTGCTGTGCATGTCATTTTAGTGTGTTAGCAATTGGAAAAAACGGTAATGGCAACAATGGCTGACACTTAAATAACGTGCCATAGAATTCTGCTGCAGACCGCAAGGTGTGCTGCAGTCCGACGCAACTTTTAAAGGAAGAACCACTGTAATGATGGTGTTGGAGTCAACTTTTAAGGAAGAACCACTATAATGATGGTGTTGGAGTCAACTTTTAAGGAAGAACCACTATAATGATGGTGTTGGAGTCAACTTTTAAAGGAAGAACCACTGTAATGATGGTGTTGGAGTCAACTTTAAAGGAAGAACCACTGTAATGATGGTGTTGGAGTCAACTTTAAAGGAAGAACCACTGTAATGATGGTGTTGGAGTCAACTTTAAAGGAAGAACCACTGTAACGATGGTGTTGGAGTCAACTTTAAAGGAAGAACCACTGTAATGATGGTGTTGGAGTCAACTTTAAAGGAAGAACCACTGTAATGATGGTGTTGGAGTCAACTTTAAAGGAAGAACCACTGTAATGATGGTGTTGGAGTCAACTTTAAAGGAAGAACCACTGTAATGATGGTGTTGGAGTCAACTTTAAAGGAAGAACCACTGTAATGATGGTGTTGGAGTCAACTTTAAAGGAAGAACCACTGTAATGATGGTGTTGGAGTCAACTTTAAAGGAAGAACCACTGTAACGATGGTGTTGGAGCCAACTTTAAAGGAAGAACCACTGTAACGATGGTGTTGGAGTCGTGTGCGGGCCACGCAGTCGTGGGTGAACAGGGAGTACAGGAGGGGACTAAGCACACACCGCTAAGGGGCCCCCGTGTTGAGGGTCAGCGTGGCATATGTGTTGTTACTCTCACCACCTGGGGGCGTCCCGAATGTTGACATAAAATGGATAGATCTATTTTTTGATGCATTAATTCCGTGTGGTTACAGGGTTAATTCTGCGTGGTTACAGGGTTAAAATAGAAGCAACTCAACGTTTTGGAGAAGGTTTAAAACCAAATATAAAAAAATTACGTGCTATTACCATCAGGTATTATCAGTGTTCTCATGGCTTGCATTGTGAACTGCGGTAGCGCTGTGGTCTGAGCAGAACGCTTCGGCTTCGAGCATCACGAGTTTGCGCCCAGTGCTGGGCAATCATTTTGAATTTTGGGGTTGAGTGCCGAGGAAGGCATATATCGACGACGTGTGTGTGTGTGTGTGTTTGCTGTTACCGTGTGTGTTTGTGCGTGCATCGTGATTCAGGGCGTGCGTGCAGTTGTGTTGGAGGTCAAATCAAAGGTAAGGCCGGCCTCTTTCCGTGTGGGAATTATTCAAAAACATGAGTCATGCTCTTTCCCTCTGCTTTGGGTAGAAGTATGCCTTGGGTAGAAGACATTCAAACAGGAGCACACACACACCACCCCAGGAAAATAACTCGGGCTCCGTGTGTCCGTGTGGGAATTATTCAAAAACATTAGTCATGCTCGTTCACTTTGCTGAGAAATATGCCGTGGGTAGAAGACGTACAAACAGGAGCACACACACCACCCCAGGAAAATACACCATTTTGAGGATCTGCAGTATCAGGAATAGAATAGCATGTCACTGTCTGGTGATTCATGGACCACGTTCTCTCTTTATGTCCTGAGATAGACAGAGACAGGAAGGAAGAGAGGGTGTTGAAGAGACAATTATGGGAGTATCCGTGAACAATTATATTTGTTGAAAAGGGGAAACGGAGACCTATATTCTGAGTTCCTAGGTCAAGCCATGTGGTAACTGTCATCTTAAAGACATGCGCCAGTACTTTGGCGACTAAGAAAGTTTGAGCTGGATGTGTCAATGTGTAGTTCATACATGCATAATCTATGAAGAGAAGTACTGTCTTACCTCAATTAGCCACGAAATCCCTAGTTTGAAAGCGACTGTTTTCTTGAAGCTTTGCCAATGCCATTTTCTCTACATTTCCCCCGACATGGGCCGGCCCCCTATCAATTTGAGTTCTAGCAAATGATCTTCAGCCCTTCGCGTTTGAGTGACAGCTAGCAAGAGGCCTGCCCAGCGTTATCCTATGAGGTTGCAGGGCGGGCTCACTGGACACAGCAGAATGAAAGAGAGCAATGACTTGGTGCCCATGTGACTCATTACACCATTTTTGGTGACCAATTTTGGCTATTGAGTGCTACTTTCAGAACTACTGGCTAACAAGTCTACTAGAGTATCAGTTAATCTCTTTAACCTGGAGTGTGGGGTGGGGGGGGGGGGGGGTTGTGGATGGTTGTCACATAGAATGTGGGGTTGGTTGTCACTGTCGACTACATGATAATGAATCCCAATCTCTTTTGTGCTTGTGCAATAAAGAGCTCCCTTCGTTGCCTCTCTCTCACACATATTTTTTCTGTCACACACGCATACCCGCGAAGGGGCTGGTTGTCACAAGTGGACAGTGTGTGTTTGATGGCTTATAACACCATGTTGGAATACGATATGAGGATAAAAGGGGTCTCCGTTTCAACCAAAGATCTTGGTCTTTCTCCTGATATTGAAGAGTCTTGTTGATTTGATGATTTTTTAAATGTGATTTATTTAAGTATCATAGACCTACTACTGCCCAGCCCACATGTACTCAAAACAAAATACATTTTTACAAATGATATGCATACAATAATCATGGCAAGTACAGCTACCATCTAGCCACACTACACAAACAGTATATTTGTCCTTCTCCTCCAGGCATTGCGAACAAACTGAACTTTGGCTTTTTGTTAGGTTCAGGCAGTATGGTTCAAAAGTGTAGTTCTCTTTGATGAGAGTGTACATTCTAAGTTTAGGTTTAAACCAAATATCAGCTGCTCATTTTCAGAAAAAGCTTGTCCTTGATTCGGTTAACAACGCATGGTAATTTGTTCCTGCAAATCAGTTTCCCCCAAAATCTAAGGCAATCATCTCTTGTAAGATATACTGGTGCTGAGAAATAGGCACAAGTAAAAAGTGTGACATCCAATTGCGGTCTTCCCTACCTTGCTACTTGTTTAAACTGTTTCACGGCATTAGAATTTGGGCCTTTGTCATGCTAAGTAAGCCTTGTCAGAGCCAGAACGGCCCACATCCTATCTCCTGTTTCCGTAGCGTGAGGCAGATTGACGTACAAGTACACCACCTAGACAGGATAATGGTCTGCCGCAGGGCCTAACCCTCAATCCATGCCTTAATGCTGAGTACCAAGGCAAGCAGAGAGTCTTCAGGTCCCATTTTCTTCGGTATGACTTGACTGGGGACTTAACCCTCTCTACCGATGTTCTCGTCGCCGTGGCGTTCTCATGGTTGTTTTCCGTCTACGTTCCGTCTCAGGGGCGAGCTTCTACTTCTCCCGTCGTAGTAATGCTTGCCTCGGGTCTGTGTCAATGTTTTCATCAATCGGAATGTTCTCATGCTGCGTCTCTCTGTTGTCTCCCAGGGAAGAGCCCGTACCTGATGTTCACCAACCGCCACGAGATCCGTCGTATTGACCTAGTGAAGAAAGACTACACCCAGGTGGTCCCCACGCTGAAGAACGCTGTAGCCCTGGATGTGGACGTCACCACCAACAAGATGTACTGGTGTGACCTCTACCACCGCAAGATCTACAGGTAACGCATACACACACATACACACACACAGTGCACAATCCAATATATGTACACTCACTCGAAGCTTTTATCCATCTGCTGTCTGTGTGAATCAAAAGAGAGGTCGCTTATCGGCCTGACATTACAGAGTGGCCTTGCTCGTCTCTCTACTCTCTCCTCTCTTGACTGACTGAGTGTGTACGCTGATGGCTACTGAAGGCTGCACCACACCACTACTCTCTATGTGTACAGATAGCGGCGGGCTCATGTGTCACAGCTCTGCCCATCCAGGCCTGTTTGCATTGAGAGTGCCTCATTAGTGTGCAAAAGAAAACCACTGGACATACGTACGAGCATGCGGTACACGTACTAGCTTCTATTTCTGTCAGGGTAAACAATGTGCTGATTGCCAGAACATTCAGAATGAGGTGGAAGAAAAACCGTCCCGGCTCTTCCTACGCACTCGCTTCTTTCCCATCCACCGCTCCTCAAATCTCTATTGCTGATGACGCCGATGCCTGAAGTACACGTGGAATGGAGAGATGGATAGTGCAGGACGGGGCTGTTTGTCCTTCACACATATAGCCAGAAACACACACTGGTGTGTGTGTGTGTGTGTGTGTGTGTGTGTGTGTGTGTGTGTGTGTGTGTGTGTGTGTGTGTGTGTGTGTGTGTGTGTGTGTGTGTGTGTGTGTGTGTGTGTGTGTGTGTGTGTGTGACAAGCTTGCCACCATCCCTGCCTGTATCTGTTGGTGTAACTCTAAGGCTGCCAGGTAGTGGGTAGGAGGGAGGGGCACTAAATCATCTCAGTCGGACCATATGCTGCCTCTAATTCCTCAGCCTGAATAATCACCCCATTACTCATCACACACACTCACGCACCCACACACACCCCAGGGCCCGAGGAGGAGAGAGGACACAAATACACTCATTTGGAATGTATACCTAGTCTTTATGTAATCCACTTCAGCACTAGCACATTAGCACATACCATGAGGGCACTCACTGGTGGTGTCTTAAGTGCAAAGACCCTATACACCTCCTTCTGGAGTGCCACATCAGGCGCACATGCTGTAGACGAGTATTGGTGCACGAGTATCATTCATATACACTTCTCTGCACTCTGGTGTGAAATTGCAGTGTTGTGTACCAATCCCTGCCGTGCTAATGTTAGCCACCGCCCACACAGCTCGATACCCACTGGGAAGCTACGGATATTATAAGTTCCCCTGTTGTGTACTAGTCGTAACTTATTACGCGAGATTGGTTCTTTGGGGAGGAGCGGTGAGGTGTGTCTGTGGTGAGCCAGTGTTATTGTCCTCCCTCGTTATTCTGTCTCTAATTAATAGTGATTAGCGTGGTGGCGGTCTATGCAGTCGATGCAGCCCTGCTGGGATTATTACATCTGAGATCAACAATAAATAAATAAATAATAAATAAACAATAGCACAGCTAATTAACGAGACGATCTACCTCCCCTGTCTGTCCCCAGCCGTCTCTCTCGCGTGTTCTTCCCCATGTGTATCTCATCAGTCTCTGTCTCATCCTGCTCCTAACTCTTAACACCGCTCTTCGTTTTCTTATTCAACACCGTCCTCCTCGGTTCCACTCTCCCAGCTTTTACTCCCTCTATCTCCCTGTTGTGTAAATTGTGACATTGCGTCCCGGTAATACCAAATCGATCCTACAGGCCTAGCCAGGTAGTGGAGGTGTAATGTTCCATAGTGAAGCTGCTCGGTCTCCTCTCAGCTCATCTCGTTGCTGTTTCTCAGACAAGTCAGACAAGAAGAGTGGCTGGCTGTTTTGTCTGCTGATCAAAGGAGACAGGCCCATCCGAACAGCTGTTTTCTGTAGGAAGTACTGATGTTGGATCTTAATTTGATCATTCATTTGCATGAGAACTTTCCGGCATTGCAGGAAATGTAAAACGTATAGTGTATTTGAGTTTTAAAATGGCTTCTGAAGTTTGTAATTTCCACTTCGAATTTTTGTTTTCCCTTACAAAAGAATGTATCAACCCCAACAAAAATATCCATTAATTATAATCCACATTTAGCATTTCACATTTCCTGTTGCTGCAGGATTATTTTCCTGCTGTAGCAATCTTGCTCAAATTAAGATCATACATCTGCAGGAGGAGGGCAGAAGTTGTTAAAGGTGTGTCAGGTTAAAGTGTCCCTGTCTGGGTATTACTGGCCAGTACAGTCCCTCCCCCACGGTGACAAGAGCCTATCAGAGGTTTTACTGGCCAGGATAGTCCCCCCTCATAGTGACAACAGCCTATCAGAGGTACACTACATGATCAACAGTATGTGGACACCTGCTCGTCAAACATCTCATTCCAAAATCATGGTCATTAATATGAAGTTGGTCCCCCCTTTGCTATAACAGCCTCCACTCTTCTGGGAAGACATTCCACTATATGTTGGAACATTGCTGCGGGGACTTGCTTCCATTCAGCCACAAGAGCATTAGTGAGGTCGGGCACTGATGTTGTGCGATTAGGCCTGGCTCGCTGTCGTCTTTCCAACTCATCCCAAAGGTGTTCGATGGAGTTGAGGTCAGGGCTCATTGCAGGCCAGTCTAGTTCTTCCACATCGATCTCGACAAACCATTTCTGTATGGACCTCGCTTTGTGCACAGGGTAGGGCTGTCCCTGACGCCAAAAAATCTTGGTCGACCGAAAGTGGTCTGTTCTTTCGATCAATCGGTTGGTCAGAAATTTGAAACGTGTATTTTCCATATATAGACAAACCCAGGGGCGGACTGAAATAATAATTCAGGCTGGGAATTTGACTCCATCCCAGGCCACCCTGTTCATGCAAACCATCAGACCGCTAATTTTGTAGGCTAACCCTATTTGTTGATGTAACTAGTTATAAACTAGTTATAAATTTGGGCACTATGTTCATCTGGGAAGAAAGTTATCCACATGACAAAATACAAACATTTGGGACTGACCAACAAGTAGCCTATCTGAATACTGAGTTTTCAAGGTATGCTATGGCTATGGGTGCAACCTCAAAACCTCACTAGGAATACACCAATCATAGCACATACAAATATACAAGGCTAGACACAAAACAATTAGCCTACACTTTTTAAAAAGAGAATGAGATATACAGAAGTAGCTCAAATGTTCAAATTATTATCTTTATATTCAAGCATCAAGCATATCAAAAGTATCCAAAGACTTCAAACATTCACTGAACTCGAACATAAGCTACAACAATGTAAGTAAGTATAATACAAAAGTTGAAAAAGCACTCCTCTACAAAAAAAATGTAGATTACAATGTTCACTCACTGGTGTCCATAAAGCAAACAGCACAAAATAAACACATCTATACACTGAGTCAATGAAATTGAACATTGGCTACATAACTGTAAGTATAATACAAAAGTCCCCAAAACATGCCTCTGTACAAAAGCTTTAACTCACAGCAAATTTTATTTCACCCTTGTCAGCCTGTTAATTAAGGAAGAATCATAGCGTAGCTACTTCAGAGTAACCAGGAAGTAATTACCACTAGTAAACCAGTAGGCGGCGCAGTAACTCACTGCTCTCTGCCATCTTGTCAATGATGTCATCTTTGTCAAGTCCCATAACAACCTCCTTCTCTGTTGCCATCAAAAGGAACGCTTCAAGGTTCACTTGAGTGAGGGAGGTTCTTAGGTGGTTCTTCACGAATTTCCGGGTGGAGAAGGTCCTCTCACAAGACACCTGATGGATAGGGTGAGGAGGAACTTGTAGCCCAAACCAATGATGTGATACGCATCCGTGAGCAGATTGTACTGAGACAGGAGAAGATAGCAGCATATCGGGCAGTTTTTACATGCGGAACAACATCTGCTCACCAACTCCACACTTTCGTCAGGATCCTCAGAGCCTTTCCCTGATTCAACACTGGCGGCGGGGGCCCTGGTGTTGTACTTCTCCAATGCTGACTGTTTCAGTCTTTCCCACTGTTGTGCAAGGCTGATCAGTTCAGCCTGCAATGCCTCAACAGTGGCATGTTCATCAAATTCCAGTAAGCATTTGCTGAGCTCCTTCATGGCTGTCTTTGGAAGGCCCTTTTCTCTGTTCTCAGGAAAATGCTTGGGATTCATGCAGGAGACATCTGCACACAGCAATGCATTTGCTGCATAACGGCAGTGAATACTTTCAACAAGAGTGTCCAGTACCACATTGTGGATCTTGATTTTGTAATCCATGTCTGTATTAGCAATGGGCTCGTCTTCTGCCAACTCACCTGGTTTTCTCTTCTTTTTTTTGTTCTCTTCTCTGAGAGAGCAGTCTGAGCTTCGGCATCACAGTCCTGCTGCTCCTCCAGAATGCCATTGGCCCACTCAACAAAGTCGTTTGCTGCCCCTTTTCACACCCTCAAAGTCTCAGGCACACTTTCTGAGGTTATCTTCCGTTCCTGTCACCAAGTGCTCTGCTGTTACGATATCCATGCCACTTGTTTGCAAGTATTTAGAGAGAGGGGACGTCTGCTCAAAATCCGGAGAAAAAACTAAACTGTGAGTATAGTTTCATACTTTAGGAGAGCATCCTTGTACCCTTGGGCCTTCCTTCGGATGCCAGGTTTTATGGTCACATCCTTTTCAATTCTTTCCATAGTGATGATCACATCCGTGTAAAGTGTACGGTCAGGCTTTGCAAAGCTTCCAAATACTTTCCTCAAGGCCTCGTCTTTGGCCCACCAGCGTGTTTCACCAATTACATCAAGCCGTCTGTGTCTCCTGTCCTCACTGGTTTCCTCCCATAGCTTCGTGCGCTTGTAGGAATCTCGAATGAACACTGCAATGTCACTCAGTAGTGAGAAAAGGGATTCACCTGCCACAACAACCCCAGTGGTGTCAGTTAGCACAAGGTTGAGGACATGTGAGTAACACCATATGTGTACTTGGTTAGGAGACTCTCATGTGAGCAATGCAGAGAAGCCCCTGTGTTGTCCCTGCATATTAGCTGCTCCGTCTGTTGCATTACCGACACACTGTTTGATATCTATGTCCATCTTCTCAAGGGTCTGTTTCACAAGGTCCACAAAGTACTTTCCAGTCGATGACTCAGTCAATGACCGCAATGAGTCTCTGGTGGACAACGTCAGTGACATATCGCAGAGCTGCTGCACACTGGTCTTTGGATGTTAAATCCTGTGTTGTGTCCATTTGTATTGAGAACATCCCTGCCTTTCTCACTTCAACAGCAAGTGTCTGCTGAATCAACATTCTGATGACTTCAATGACTTTATTTGCTGTTGTTTTGGACGTCATAGTTACCAAGGACCCTCGTCCTTTACTTCCCATCTGCTTCTTGCTCTTCTCAATGCAATCGCTAACATGCTCTTGTAGGCAGACATCATATTTGCTTAGCAACAATGTAAGCTCAAGAAACCTGCCATGATTGACGGCCATGTTTTCCAAGTCATATGCAGCTTTGTGTCTGTGTCCTCTGTAGCTAAGCCCACATTTACCAATACTTTAAACTTTAAATACATCAATCAATCGCCTCTTCTTTCTGACCTGGTCTCGTTGAACTGACGTTTGCTTATCACTCAGAAGGGTACGGATGTCTGCTCTGCTGGCTCCGAGGAAAAAGGCTTCTGCACTTTCTCTATGGGTCTGGCTTCTCTCATGTTCCTGTACTCTCTGATGGGCATGTTTCCAGGCCTGCATGTCTCCTTTGACAAATGCACTATCACTGGCTGAAGGTTTTGCGAATGCAAGACAAACTGAGCAGAACAAGGAGTGAGTTACTTCATAGTATGTCAGCATTTTGTCTTTATAGTGGACTACATTGGGAATGACTCTTTGAGAGGTTTGTTTTGGGTGGTACTGATAAAATAAGTCAAAATCCTTGGACTGGGGACGGGCAAAATAATCAAATGGATTTTCAGTGCTTTCGCTGTCCCTTTCTATTTTCCCTGTACTGGGCTCTGAATCTCTCTCTCTCTCTCTCTCTCTCTGTCTCTCTCTCTCTCTCTCAGTCTCTGTCTCTGTCTCGCTCTCTCTGTCTCTCTCTCTCTCTCTCTCTGTCTGTCTCTCTCTCTCTCTCTCTCTCTGTCTCTCTCTCTCTCTCTCTCCCCCCAGCCATGCAGTGTCGTGTGTGTGTTTTCAAATTGAGACCCAATCACTGGACACTTTAATAAATGGATCACTAGTCACTTTAAACAATGCCACTTTAATATTGTTTACATATCTTACATTACTCATATCATATGTATATTCTGTATTTTATTCCATCTACTGCACCTTGCCTTTGCCGCTCGGGCCATCGATCATCCATATACTTATATGTACATATTCTCATTCACCCCTTTAGACTTGTGTGTATTAGGTAGTTGTTGGGGAATTGTTAGATTACTTGTTAGCTATTACTGCACTGTTGGAACTAGAAGCACAAGCATTTCGCTACACTCGCATTAACATCCGCTAACCATGTGTATGTGACAAATAAGATTTGATTTGATTTGAACATACTCTGCAAACAATTTGTCCACTCAGACAATGAAGACTGGTATAATAATATTGAATGCATTAAAATAATTACCGTAACAAACATCGTGGATTAGAAATTATAGGAATTAACAGCAAATGTAGTACTGGTGATATATGTAAGGGGGAATAGATATGTCATGACAGATATACACTAACAATCAAACGCAAACAATTCACAGAATGAAGTTATGAAACAATGAATGTGCACAAATTGGCGGAAGAGAGCGCATTCTGGAGAGAGAAGTGCATTGTACGTCAGCATTGGCCATACAGCATTTACGGCGATATGGCCTCAGCAGAAGTCAGGACATTCATACTTCTTGCGCTTCTCGGAGCAGTGCAGAGCTGTTGTCAAGGAAGTGAGTTCGTGTTTATACAGGATGTACCGCCCCCACCTACCCGTAAACCTATCATGTCAATGCAGAGCTATACAGAGCCCTTCGCAATGTTACAACATTTGGGAGTCGCATGTGGCAGTCCCTCCCCCATGTTGACAACAGCCTATCAGATGGATACCTTAGCTTTTTTACCCAGTTAAACTCTTGTATCAGACGGTTGGCTTTGTTCAATGTAATGTATCAGTCATATTGTTTTGGACTACAGAGTGGTTTGATATTATTAGTTAACGGTGTGTGTTCTCTCCCTCTTTCTAAATGTCTTAATGTACTATCCATGTGTCTTTACAAGTACGTGTTATAGTAACGTCATGAGAACCTCTTCTTCTCCGTCTCCCCAGTGCATACATCAACAAGGCCAGTGATTTGTCGGAGCAGGTGACTCTGATCGAGACAGCTCTAACCTCTCCAGAGGGCCTGGCAGTAGACTGGGTTCACAAGAACATCTACTGGACCGACTCCGGAGACAAGACCATCTCTGTCGCCACGGGAGACGGCAAGAAGAGGAGGATCCTGATTGCCACGGAGCTGAGCGAACCGCGTGCTATCGCTGTGGACCCCCGACAAGGGTACGAGGGGGGAGGGGGTATGGGAGAGAATTAGGGGTGAAGGTGGGGTAGAGTTGGATGTATTGTTGGGAGTAGGTGGGGGATGGAGGAAGTGAGGGAGGCAGGGAGAAAAACAAAGTTGAAAGAGGGTGAGAGAGACCGATTGGGTGAGAAAGTAAGACGGGTTGACTGTCCATGAGGCTTTATATTATTTTCATTATGTGTTGGCCATCTGGTCAGAGCACTGGAACAGGTGGCCACCTGCTCTTTCCTCTCAGCTTATTGCCTTGTTTGTGACCTCCCTCCCTCTCTCCCTTCCTGCCTTCCTCCCTCTCCCCTCCCCTCCATTTCCTTCTCCCGCCCTCCCTCCCCCTCTATCCCTTCATCTCCCTCCCTCTCTCTCGCCCTCCCTCTCTTACTGTCAGATGTAGCTGTAGGCATCAGTAGCTGCAAGCTAGCATCTCAGTCTGCAGCGTCACAGCTCTCTCACCACTTAAGCTCCTCTCATCTCCGATCTCCCTGGCTCTGCCTGACGACTCTATTCCCTTAGGCCCTTCTTTCCACAACATTACTGAGCTAGACAAGCATGTAACACATGCAAATGAGCCCAATCCAGGTTTGGTTCCCTACTACAGAGAGAGAAGAGAATGTTTGCTAACTGTCCCTAGGGCTGTGGTGGTCTTAAAACTTTATCAGCCAGTGATTGTCATGCAAATAACTGTCGTTCTCACGGCAATGGACCGTTAATTAACATGAACACGTTAAGCATCTCATGGCTTCAACACATAGCCGAAAAGCCAATGATGCAGACTTTTGGATCATCTACATTTAAAAAGTCTAATAAATCCACTTGATATAGCCTTAGCCATCACAATAAATCCATTATTTATTTTAGGCAGATCTAAAGAAACATGATATGAAGAAAATGTAGCCTATTCCAGAAGAACAGAATAACATATTCTGAGTTGTCCTTATGTTAGGCCCTGATCTCGCTGGCTTTGGCTTATAATACCTGTGGCATTATTTTGTATTATTTTATAGTAAGAAGAATAGAATTGAACACAGCTGAAAACAACAGGATTTTCCCCCCCCAAACGATTTCCTGAGGGAGTTTATGTTTATGTTGAGCAATTAATTTAGAATTATTTATGCAACTTTAGTTGTGATACAAATGTTGGGCTATATGTAAATAGTAGGCAATGCAAATAGTCTGGGTAGCCATTTGACTAGATGTTCAGAGGTCTTATGACTTGGGGGTAGAAGCTGTTTAGAAGCCTCTTGGACCTAGACTTGGCGCTCCGTTGCCGTGTGGTAGCAGAGAGAACAGTCTATGACTAGGGTGGCTGGAGTCTTTGGCAATTTTTAGGGCCTTCCTCTGACACCGCCTGGTATAGAGGTCCTGGATGGCAGGAAGCTTGGCCCCAGTGATGTACTGGGCCGTTCGCACTACCCTCTGTAGTGCCTTGTGGTCGGAAGCCGAGCAGTTGCCATACCAGGCAGTGATGCAACCAGTCAGGATGCTCTCAATGGTGCAGCTGTATAACCTTTTGAGGATCTGAGGACCTATGCCAAATCTTTTCAGTCTCCTGAGGTTTAGGTTTTGTCATGCCATGACTGCCATGGTGTGCTTGGACCATGTTAGTTTGTTGGTGATGTGGACACCAAGGAACTTGAAGCTCTCAACCTGCTCCACTGCAGCCCTGTCGATGAGAATGAGGGCGTGCTCGGTCCTCTTTTTCCTGTAGTCCACAATCATCTCCTTTTTCTTGATCACGTTCAGGGAGAGGTTGACAAAGCAAAAAGTTTTTTTTAGATTTTTTTGCAAATGTATAGAAAAAAAAACTTTAATATTACATTTACATAAGTATTCAGACCCTTTACTCAGTACTTTGTTGAAGCACCTTTGGCAGCGATTACAGCCTCGAGTCTTCTTGGCTATGACGCTACAAGCTTGGCACACCTGTATTTGGGGAGTTTCTCCCATTCTTCTCTGCAGATCCTCTCAAGCTCTGTCAGGTTGGATGAGGAGCGTTGCTGCACAGCTATTTTCAGGTCTTTCCAGAGGATCTCACTGTACTTTGCTCTGTCCATCTTTCCCTCGATCCTGACAAGTCTCCCAGTCCCTACCGCTAAAAACATCCCCACAGCTTTCCTCCAGACGTGGCACTTGGCATTCAGGCCAAAGAGTTCAATCTTGGTTTCATCAGACCAGAAAATCTTGTTTCTCATGGTCTGAGAGTCTTTAGGTGCCTTTTGGCAAATTCCGAGCGGGCTGTCATGTGCCTTTTACTGAGGAGTGGCTTCCGTCTGGCCACTCTAGCATAAAGGCCTGATTGGTGGAGTGCTGCAGAGATGCTTGTCCTTCTGGAAGGTTCTCCCATCTCCACAGAGGAACTCTGGAGCTCTGTCAGAGTGACCCTTCCAGGCCCTTCTTCCCCGATTGCTCAGTTTGGCCGGGAGGCCATCTCTATCATTTAAGAAGGACAGAGGCCACTGTGTTCTTGGGGACTTTGAATACTGCAGAAATGTTTTGGTACCCTTCCCCAGATCTGTGCCTCGACACAATCCTATCTCGTAGCTCTACGGACAATTGCTTCAACATCATGGATTGGTTTTTGCTCTGACATGCACTGTCAACTGTGGGACCTTATATAGACAGGTGTGTGCCTTTCCAAATCATGTCCAATCAATTTAATTTACCACAGGTGAACTTTAATCAAGTTGTAGAAACATCTCAAGGATGATCAATGGAAACAGGATGCACCTGAGCTCAATTTCGAGTCTCATAGCAAAGGGTCTGAATACTTATGTAAATAAGGTATTTCTAAAAACCTGTTTTCACTTTGTCATTATGGGGTATTGTGTGTAGATTGATGAGGATCCATTTTTATTTAATCCATTTTAGAGTAACGCTGTATCGTAACAAAATGTGGAAAAAGTCAAGGGGTCTGAATACTTTCCGAAGGCACTGTTAAGTCTGCAAATGCGATGATGCATGGAATGCTTTATGATAAAGGTGCATTTTTATGGTGACAATTAGCTTCGCCAAACTTGGAACTCACGCGCTGCCTATGTCAGGTAGGCTCCACCGGTTGTAAAGCGGATTAATGTGGTTAATTTTAAGAACTAAGCAATAAATATAGCAGCATGAGAAAGCTGGGATCCTATTTTAAATAGTGGCCCGTCAGAACTGTTTTCACTCACGATTTCACAGTGTTTGGGCTTATAAGAACACTTGTTTCACTCGCCTCTGTAGGCTATATGCTCTCCAAACGTGTTCCAGGGGTCCTGGGCCTATAAGCTAAGTTTGGAGTTATTTGGCCACTTTAGTTGTTATACAAACCATACCAAAATATATAGCCCTATAGGCTAGGCTACATGACAAAAATCACCCCAAAAAAAGCCATGCGCTGTTTCTTGCCTTAGACTGCACACGCTGGGCATAATTCACAAGTGATCATATTGTCACCCATCACACTATTCTCAATTTAATCTGGCATCAGAGCACAGTTTCGGGAGAAGCCTATTTACCTGGAGTAAACGGTCCTGTTGAATTTGACTGCGGATCATGACTTGCGACTGCCGGCGTGGCGGTAATACGGTCACCGTAACAGCCGTAACGGTCCCCTCTGGTCTGTGTATCACTATTTCTATCATGGAAGTACAACGTGAAGAGAGAGGTGCCGCCTGGGTAACATGCACACAGTTCGACTTTGTCTCTGTGATAGAGATGGGAGGTGAAGTGTCTCTCCTTCTCTCTCCTCTCTCTGCAAAGCTATCCTCCGGAATGGTTCTTGTTACTGTCATTGTGCTCTCTAACTCCTGTCTCTCTCCTCCCCTAGGTTTATGTACTGGTCCGACTGGGGGACCCAGGCTAAGATAGAGAAGGCTGGCATGAACGGAGTGGACCGCCAGGTACTCGTGTCCGAGAGGATTGAATGGCCCAACGGCATCACTCTGGGTAAGACTGGCACCGCAGGGAGGGAGGGAGAGCTACATGAGGAGAACTGATACAGAGACAAATGGGAGGGAAGTGAAGACAGGGAGAGAGAGGTGAGTAGCGATAATAGGAAAAAAAGATGAAGAGCAAAAGTTGAAATAAGATGAAGAATCGTGATGAATAAGGAAGTGTTCGCAAAAGAAGCCCCCCCCCCCCCCCCTCTCTCTCTCTCTCGTTTGACACATAGGCATGAGTCACTCAGTCAGCGTGTCTCTGTCATCAATCAGTGTGTCGTTTGTTCATTCAACAGGCTGTGAAAGAAGTGGCCAAAGCTTTGCCATCAATACCCCAATCATCCGCCCTTCCATCCCTCAGCGGGCTTGTGCCAATTTTAGTCCTCTCCTCTCCCTGCTCACCACTAATGATGAGACGTAAAATGACAGAGCAGAGAGCAGGGAGAGAGAGAGGTGGAATTGAGGTGTCGCTAGTCTGGGCTACATCTGTATGAAAACAAATGATGTCGAGGGTTAGAGGAGCGAGAGTAAAAGAGAGAATAGCTCTGGCTGGCTAATTTGGTTTCTTTGGGGGGGAAAAAGGGGATTATTTTCCCTTTGTAATCTATTTCACAGCCAGCAGGCAGACAGAGTAGATAAGAATGCTTTATTGTGTGAGTGGAGAGAGGTGAGGTTGTGAATTAATTCAGCACCACTGTTACCTGATTCACACCCCTGCAGCTGTGTTATTACATACACATTTATTTTGCTGACCTGCTTATGTGATTCCATAGCAACTTGCCTGCTACACACCTACACACAACCAGTTGTAATAGATTGATATTAGCATTCGGTCAGGTGAAGATAAGTGCCAGGCTCAAGGGCATTTTGGCAGTATTCCCCACCTGGGGATTGAACCAGCAACCTTCTGATCACTGATGGAGGGCCTTCACTAACTGGAGGGCCTTGCTGTCAAAGTTGATTGATATTCTATAGGAACCAGAACTCCATCAAGCTCTCCGTCTAGACCTTTTCTCGTTAACTTCCGAAGGAGTGTTGTACAGTACATTAACCTGACCTCCCACTCGTTCTCTTTTTTCTCTCTCTCTCTCTCTCCCTATCCCTGTCTTCCTCCCCCTCTCACCCACCCTCTCTCACATCCCTCTCTCTCCCCCGTTCTCGCTCTCTCCGTCTACCCTCCCCTCTCTCAGACCTATCTAACAGGCGTCTCTACTGGGTGGACTCTAAGCTGCACCTGCTCTCCAGCATTGACCTAAACGGTGACAACCGCAAAGTGCTGCTGAGCTCCCAGAACCACCTGGGGCACCCCTTCGCACTCACCGTCTTCGAGGTACGGAGGGGAGCGGTGGGGGAGGAGGAGAAGGGAGGGGGGGGGGGGGGGGGGGGGGGGGGCTGTGACATACTAGCGGCAGTCTCTTTCAACAGCTGCTGTGTCATCGTCACAGGAAGATCCCTGCTACTGTATGAGCCGGGCATGCCAGATGAGTGGCGTACAGGGTCGATGGAGGTGATAATGAACAGGTAGTGAGGAGAGATGGCCAATAAGAGCTAAACGGTGGCAATAAGGAGTAATAATGGAGATTGGAGAGTCGGGGGATTGGATGAGATTACAGAGGGCTGGCTGCTCTAAGGGCTACCAGTAGATCACTGATAATGTGGTACTGGCGGAGGGTGCACACAGAGGGAGACACTCTTCTTTCAGAGGGAAATCCATCATGACCAGAGTGTGTGTGTGTGTGTGTGTGTGTGTGTGTGTGTGTGTGTGTGTGTGTGTGTGTGTGTGTGTGTGTGTGTGTGTGTGTGTGTGTGTGTGTGTGTGTGTGTGTGTGTGTGTGTGTGTGTGTGTGTGTGAGACCACTATCCCAGTCTCTTTGTGGCAGCAGCGGTTAGAACACACAGACCACTCTAAGATTCATATCCTCCAGCTCTGTGTTCTGCAGTAGCCAGCACCCAGGAAGAAGAAAAAAACAAATTAAAAATCCTCTACAGTTCCAGCGGTTCAAGCCTCTGGTCCTCAGTACTGCAGGGCCCTAGAGGATGGAGGGGTAGAGGGGTCATACATCACAGCCTAGTTCGCCGACAGGGAAGGACTCTCCACACCACCGCGACTCTCCTCCCCGAGGCCTGTGGCCGGGTGTTGTAAACAGGAAAATGTTTGTCCTCCCCATCTTTGTTTCACTGTTGTCTGAGCTGGATAGGGTGGGGTGAGAGGGACTGAGATGGGAGCTGACTGTGTAGATGGGCTGTGACTGACTGAGAGGGCAGAGCAGACAGACTGACAATCAGAGAAGAGTGAGGGACTGACAGGTTTGTGCAGGGGTGGGATGGAGAGAATGCGAGGGACTGACAGATGAGTGCAATGCCCTTTCTAATCGGCCATTGTGGGTGAGTGAGTGTACTCCTGTTCTAGACAGCTTACCTGAAAGAACTCTCCAGGCTTTTACTGAACTATCATCTACAGGAGCTGACACCCTGCCCAGTGGATATCGGCCCTTCCGTACAGCTTGCCGGACATTTCCCATAAGGAATAATATGATGTAATGCGAGGAAAGGTGTGAGTAGATCTGAGATGATCCAGAACCAGTGTTAAGTGTAGTAGTGTCAGGGCCGGTAGTGTTAAAGGCTGGGAGATGACTGATCTTAGATCAGTGTTAAAGGCCTGGGAGGTGGTTGTCTCATGGCAGGTAGTGGCTTGAAGATAAAGCCTTCAGACATGAAAGAGTCACCTTGATCTCACTGTTAAGCCCAGAGTTGTACCTGTACGTGGCTGCAATGCAGCAACTTTGCCCGGTGAAGTTTTAGAACAAAAAGAGGGAGAGAAGAAGAGGGGAGGAAGGTTTATCATCCTGAGGATATTTGTCCTATATCATTTGGGCACTCCTGTCATGTTTTAAAAAGGTTATCTGAATTGAATCATCCCTGAGAGAGAGGGAGATCGAAAGCGAGAGAGAGAGAGAGAGGGATGGAGAAGGAGAGAAAGAAAAACAAGGAGAGATGGAGGATAAAATAATCCTCCATTGATAATCCAGGGAGGTTAGATAATGCACCCAGGAACCACCTGCACCAGACCTCCTGCTGTCAGCTGACCTTTAGAAACACAAGGCTTTGTAAACAAACCTATTTCTGCACCTCACCGTAATTGAGACCGAGGGACTAAGCCTGAGCACATGCCAGACTAAGTTAGCCCCTTTACTCCACATCTCTCAATGTCGATCTTTCTCCCTCTCTCTCTCTCTCTCTCTCTCTCTCTCTCTCTCTCTCTCTCTCTCTCTCTCTCTCTCTCTCTCTCTCTCTCTCTCTCTCTCTACCTCTTATCCCTTTCCATCTGTTTCTCTCGCGCTCTCTCTCTCTTTCTCACTCTCTCACAAACTCTCTCTCCTCTTCTGTCTCTCTCTCTCTCTCGTTTCATGTCTGCTCGTGGTTGCAGATGAATCCGAGGTTGCCTTGGCAACCGTGGAACCATCACCTCATCCTCCGCTCCTGCTGCTATGGTATCACTGGAGAGGCTGATAAGGAGGCATTAGATGAGAAAGAGAGAGAGTCAGAGAGAGAGAGAGAGAGAGAGAGAGAGAGAGAGTAGGGAGAGAGAGAGAGAGGAGGTGTGCTGAGGAAGAGAGAGAGAAAAGGACAGAAAGTAATTAAAAGTTGTAAATCTGGATCAGGTCTGGGTCCATTTGGACTGCTTCGGAGTATAGCCCCACTCGATGTATGTATAGGGAAAAGTCATTACATGTACTGATGGAAGTCAAAGACTGTTGTCTCCTTACACCTACTGTAAAAGACCTTCATCAGTGTATGGGAGCACCACGTAGTGTGATATGCTACTTCCTCTTTACTGTAGATTTTGGAATGATATTGGATCATAAAAATGGTCATTGAGTTGCCTTAGAACGTCCTGGTCATACTTAGATGTGTCTGTGGCAACAATGGGGCCCCCTTATCTGCAGGCAGATATGACTTGAGCCTCTCCATGACTCCCAGCGATTGCACAGCCTCCCGTCCCTCTGCCCCGTGCACCTTAGAAGAAAAACTGCTTATGGTATGTTGAGGACTGAGTCTATCCCATCCCAACTCTCCCCTGTCTTCCAGGACCGTGTGTACTGGACAGACCTGGAGGATGAGGCGATCTACAGTGCTAACAGGCTAACAGGCCGCGACGTGGCTACGCTAGCCGAACACCTCAACAACCCTCTGGACGTAGTGGTGTTCCACGAACTACGGCAACCCAGAGGTGAGTGACAGACGCGTACAAAACATTAAGAACCCCCGCTCTTTCCATGACACAGACTGACCAGGTGAATCCAGGTGAAAGCTATGATCCCTTATTGATGTCACTTTGTCAAAATTCACTTCAATAAAGAAGGATTTGTAAGCCTTGAGACAATTGAGACGTGGATTGTGGACGTGTGCCATTCAGAGGGTGAATGGGCAAGACAAAAGATTTAGGTTCCTTTTGAACGGGGTAGTAGGTGCCAGGCGCGGCGGTATCTGTCAAGAACTGCAACTCTGCTGGGTTTTTCACGCTCAACAGTTTCCCTTGTGTGTCAAGAATGGTCCACCACCCAAAGGACATCCAGCCAATTTGACACAATTGTGGGAAGCGTTGGAGTCAACTTGGGCCAGTATCCCTGTGGAACGCTTTCGACACCTTGTAGAGTCCACGCCCAACGAATTGAGGCTGTTCTGAGGGCAAAAGGGTGGGGGCAACTCAATATTAGGAAGGTGTTCCCAATGTGTGGTATACTCAGTGTATACACACATACAGACAGTAGTAGTAGCAGTCGTAGTTACAGTATTTATGTTGTAGTATTTTGGGGGATAGAGCACTCCACAAATTTGTGGAGTGGTTGAAAAACGAGTTTTAATGACTCCAACCTAAGTGCATGTAAACTTCCGACTTCAACTGTATATGTCTGTCTGCTTGTGTGTTACACTGGAAAATGTGTATGCCTCCTTAAGTGGTGTGTGTGAGCGCGTGTGTGCGTGCGTGCAAGCATGTGCGGTGCACGCCTGTGTGTGTGTGCATTGTGTTTTGATCCTTTGTTTTCCCCTTCTCATTCAGAGGCATGCCAGTCTTGTCTCAGTGCCAGTAGAGTGGAGCTAATTAAAGTCTCTCATTATTAAATAAAGAGCTCTACTAATAAAATACAAGTCAAAGAATTAAGCATGCCAGGTCCTAAAGCTGGAAACAAAACCACTGTGTCTAAATGAGGCAATATATGAATGAACTACTGCTGTGCTGCCTGCTGCGGAGTTAGCCTGCGTCCCAAATGGCACCCCATTCCCTACATATTGGTCAAAAGTAGTGCACGATATAGGGAACCGGGTGCAATTTGAGACTCAGATTTAGTTTATCATGTACAGTATCTCCAAGGTGAAATATTTATCATAGTGCTACCTCTGCAGAATTGGTTTCAGGAAGATTTCGCTACCCTATTCTCTGTCTTGCTTTGGCTTTGGCTTTGGCTTTGACTCTCTCTCTCTCTCTCTCTCTCTCTCTCTCTCTCTCTCTCTCTCTCTCTCTCTCTCTCTCTCTCTCTCTCTCTCTCTCTCTCTCTCACTCACTCACTCACTCACTCACTCACTCACTCACTCACTCACTCACTCACTCACTCACTCACTCACTCACTCACTCACTCACTCACTCACACTCTCTCTCTCTCTCTCTCTCTCTCACTCTCTCACTCACTCACTCTTTTCATAACCCAAATTGAAAGATCATTCAATACACCTACACTTCATTTTAAATGGTTCTATTTTCGCACAGAAAGCTTATTTCTCTCAAATGTTGTGCACAATTTTGTTTATATCCCTGTTAGGATATAAACTTTGCAAAGATAATCCATCCACCTGACAGGTGTGGCATATTAAGAATCTGATTAAACAGCGTGATCATTACACAGGTGCACCTTGTGCTGGGGCACAATAAAAGGCCACTCTAAAATGTGCAGTTTTGTCACACAACAAAATGCAACAGAAGTTTTGAGGGAGCGTGCAATTGGCATGAAGACTGCAGGAATGCCCACCAGAACTGTTGCCAGATAATTTCATGTTAATTTCTCTATCATAAGCCGCCTCCAACGTCGTTTTAGAGAATTTGGCAGTACGACCAACCGGCCTCTCAACCGCAGACCACGTGTAACCACGTCAGCTCTGGACCTCCACATCCGGCTTCTTCACCTGCGGGATCGTCTGAGACCAGCCACCCGGACAGCTGATGAAACTGAGGAGTGTTACTGTCTGTAATAACGCCCTTTTGTGGGGGGAAAACTCATTCTGATTGGCTTGACCAATTTCCTCAATAAAATCGTTGGAATTGTTGCATGTTGCGTTTATTTTTTTGTTCAGTATATTTCCCCCTCAGCTTTTCTTTTTTTGTCTGTGTGAAACTGAACTTTGAAGCTAGCTGAGTTTCTGTGCGAGCAGAGTATTGCACGTTCTCTGCAGTGTTTACAGCATCCTCCTGTATAACAGCACACATCCCATCCCTTATTATTGTCATCCTCTACCATCTCGTCTTCACGGTTGCATAATATAGGGAGCATGAAAGCCGTTTCTCAAGTCCCTGGAAGCCCAGTTCAAAGACGCTCAAAGACGCTCTCTCAAGTCAGTTTTAGACCGAGTGAGGTGTGTGCAGCCTTATAGGATGGGAAGGGGGTTGTTTTGTAACGTAGCTTAATATTTGTGAGACTTTTTGCCGTGCTGCCACCTCCCAGTGTTCTTGAACTTGGGATTCTATTTGAAGTCATTGTTATATATGGCGGGCGAGAGAGCGCACCTGTTACCCACTTCGCAATAATGTATGATATGTCTCGGTTGTTTCCTCTCCCTAGCTCCAGACAGCTGTAACGTGGGCAGTCTACCTAACGGGGGCTGTGAGTACCTGTGTCTCAAAGCCCCACAGATCACAGACCACTCCCCCAAGTACACCTGTGCCTGCCCCGATGACATGGAGCTCGGGCCCGACATGAGACGCTGTGTCACAGGTAAACTCTTTAAACCGTGTCACACACTTTTTCTTCCCCCACTTTACAGCTCTCCCACATGATAACAGATGATGATTCCATCTGCCAATCAAACTGTCCTCTGGGAACACTGTTTCTTTTCCTATCCCCCTCTCTGAAGACTCTCTACGTCGAGAGAGAGAGAGAGAGAGACAGACAGAGAGAGAGAGAGAGAGAGAGAGAGAGAGAGAGAGAGAGAGAGAGAGAGAGAGAGAGAGAGAGAGAGAAAAAATAAATAAATACACACACACACACACACACAGGCCACCGGGCAGCCTAACTGTACTGCAGATACTCTCTGTACCAGAGAGAAACTGAGTAAATACAAAATGATGTGTTCCCTATAATGTGTGCTCGACAAGCATTTTCTGAGTTGTAAGTGCAGAGAAGGCAGTTTTGAGTAGTTCAGACCCATTTTTGTTGATGTCTGTCCATGTAAACTGTGCAGCTATCGCTGTCTGTGTCTGTTTACGAGGAAAGGCTTGTCTGTGCTATCAGTTGAGCTGCCAGCCTGATAACTCTCGGGTCTCTGTTTAATGTGCGCTTCCCCCCTGCAGTCAAACCCAAGACAACCACAGCAGCTCCTACCACAACCACCACTACTTCCACCCCGGCTCCGACTACAACCACTACTACAACCACAGCTACTTCTACAACCACGACTCCAACCAGTACAACCACAGCTGCTCCCATAACCACCTCCACAACTGCGCGGCCACATACGGCCAAAACCACACGTCAGCCCAGCACCACGCGGTCGACCACAGCTTCGACAACGTCCCCCCCTCCTCCTCCCCCCAGGAACACAGCTTCATGGAGGACACCCCCCTCCACCTCCTCATCCACCACCGCGTTGCCTGCAACCTCCACCCCTGGTCCCCGCTCCACCTCCGCGCACAGCCCCCCTCTACCCCCGAACAACATTCAGAGAGAGAACGCTAACCTCTCCCACCGCTGTAAGTGGCTTTCAGAAGTGTGTGTGTGTTTGTGTTTCCGTGAGGGCGTGTCTATACATGTATATACAGATGTGTATCAACAATGACGCACTCTTGTCACAACGACGGAGCAGCTCCTCTCCCATTCAAATTTCCTCCTGAGCGCTCTTCCCTCTGTTCTCCACCTCTCTTCTCTTTACCTGTGACAGACAGTTTGAGTGTGTAATGACAGACTAGGCCACTCTCTACAGTGTATGAGAGCGTCAGTCAGTACACACGTCTGTCCACCCTGCCTCTCCTCTCCTCGTCAGAGGGGTGTGGCTTTCCTGTCAATCAATCACATTGATTTTTAAAGCCCTTTTTACACCAGCAGTTGTCACGAAGTGCTCATGCAGAAACCCAGCCCGAAAACTGTCAGCGCTAACTTACGCTTGCAGACCCGTTGTCCCTTCCCATTGTCCCTTCCCATTGTCCCTTCCCTCATCTGTCATCTTGAGTCCTGCAGACCTGGGATCACTTTCTTTCTCTCGCTCTGCCTGTCTCTCTCTCCCTCTCTCTAGGACTCATTCCCTTTTCCTTTTGTTGTCCTCCTTTCAAACAAGCTTTATTGTCAACGACAGCTTGAGAGCAACATACTGTGTATGGAAAACGACAATGAAGTGACAATGAAAATGACTTAAATTGCTTAAATTGTGTTTCCTGGGCAATCTTTTTTTTTAAGACAACAAAGTCAGTTGTGATTATAGTTGTGACAATGGGAAACTGCGTCTGCGGTGAGCTTTGTTAAAACTGTGTGCTGAACAGACAAATAGAAAATCAATGATTCAACTTACACCACTTTCATCGGGCTCTTTCAGCTTGCACTAGATAAAGACACACAGCAAAACACACTGGATGACTCACCACGTATGTACAGTTGCAGTCGGAAGTTTACATACACCTTAGCCAAATGCATTTCAACTCCGTTTTTCACAATTCCTGACATTTAATCCTGATAAAAATTCCCTGTGTTAGGTCAGTTAGGATCATAACTTTATTTTAAGAATTGGAAATGTCAGAATAATAGTAGAGAGAATGATTTATTTCAGCTTTTATTTCTTTCATCACATTCCCAGTGGGTCAGAAGTTTACATACACTCAATTAGTATTTGGTATTATTGCCTTTAAATTGTTTAACTTGGGTCAAACGTTTCGGGTAGCCTTCCACAAGCTTCCCACAATAAGTTGGGTGAATTTTGGCCCATTCCTCCTGACAGAGCTGGTGTAACTGAGTCAGGTTTGTAAGGCCTCCTTGCTCGCACAGGCTTTTTCAGTTCTGCCCACAAATTTTCTATAGGATTGAGGTCAGGGCTTTGTGATGGCCACTCCAATACCTTGACTTTGTTGTCCTTAAGCCATTTTGCCACAACTTTGTAAGTATGCTTGGGGTCATTGTCCATTTGGAAGACCCATTTGCGACCAAGCTTTAACTTCCTGACTGATGTCTTGAGATGTTGCTTCAATATATCCACATAATTTTCTCACCTCATGATGCTATCTATTTTGTGAAGTGCACCAGTCCCTCCTGCAGCAAAGCACCCCCACAACATTATGCTGCCACCCCCGTACTTCACGGTTGGGATGGTGTTCTTCGGCTTGCAAGCCTCCCCCTTTTTCCTCCAAATAATGATGGTAATTATGACCAAACAGTTCTATTTTTGTTTCATCAGACCTGATGACATTTCTCCAAAGAGTATGATCTTTGTCTCCATGTGCAGTTCCAAACCGTAGTCTGGCTTTTTTATGGCGGTTTTGGAGCAGTGGCTTCTTCCTTGCTGGGCGGCCTTTCAGGTTATGTCGATATAGGACTCGTTTTACTGTGGATATAGATACTTTTGTACCTGTTTACTCCAGCATCTTCACAAGGTCCTTTGTTGTTGTTCTGGGATTGATTTGCACTTTTCGCACCAAAGTACGTTCATCTCTAGGCGACAGAACGCGCCTCCTTCCTGAGTGGTATGACGGCTGCGTGGTCCCATGGTGTTTATACTTGTGTACTATTGTTCGTACAGATGAACGTGGTGCCTTCAGGCATTTGGAAATTGCTCCCAAGGATGAACCAGACTTGTGGAGGTCTACAATTTTCTTTCTGAGGTCTTGGCTGATTTCTTTTGATTTTCCCATGATGTCAAGCAAAGAGGCACTGAGTTTGAAGGTAGGCCTTGAAATACTTCCACAGGTACACCTCCATTTGACTCAAATGATGTCAATTAGCCTATCAGAAGCTTCTAAAGCCATGACATCATTTTCTGGAATTTTCCAAGCTGTTTAAAGGCACAGTCAACTTAGTGTATGTAAACTTCTGACCCACTGGAATTGTGATACAGTGAATTATAAGTGAAATAATCTGTCTTAAAACAAATATTGGAAAAATGACTTGTGTCATGAACAAAGTAGATGTCCTAACCAACTTGCCAAAACTATAGTTTGTTAACAAGAAATGTCTGGAGTGGTTGAAAAACAAGTTTTAATGACTCCAACCTAAGTGTATGTAAACTTCCGACTTCAACTGTATATATATATATATATATAGCGAACAGACAGTGTTGTATACTTGTATTCCACCACTATGGTAAAGCACCCAGTGCTCTCCCATATATCCCAGGTGATAGAGAGCCACCGTCAGGCCAGAGTTTGTTACGACAGTCTCTGGGAAGTGTTAATATTGATTAGTGTGTGTAGTAGTTATTTATGAGGAGCACAGCGAGAGTCGCTGGGTTTGTACATAAAAAGTAAGCAGCAGAACCAGCCCAGGCTAAATTATGAATGTGGTGAGCCTGCCCTGGAGTCTGGACTATACAGGTGGAACCATTGCTGATCACTCTACAGACACGGTGTAGTGGGAGCGAGGGAGGGAAGCTGGGGGGGCAGAGAGTTGAATAGAGAAGAGGGAGGGAGTAAGGAGATGGTTGTGATTTGGCAATGTGGTACAGAGAGGAGGGGGAAAGAAGGGATGGGAAAGGTATAGTTTAAGGGAGAGGGAGAGAGAGCGAGAGAGAGAGCGAGAGAGAGAGCCTAAGGGTGAGAGGAGGTGTTAGAGAGTAGAGGACAGAGAGAACAGATGGGAGTTAAGAGGAGAGTTTAGTGAGCTGACAGAAAATGATGTATAGAGGAAGAAGAGGGAGAGAGTTTTAGGAAGAGTTAGGAGGGGATGCTCCAGTAAGCAGTCTCTCTCTGGTCCCCTAACAAACCAGACTTCAGAAGCAAAAGCATGTTCCAATGTTCTAAGAAGGGGGAAATTGCTCCTACTACTACACCGCAAACATTCGAAGGGAGGGGGGCGGAGATGGACGGGGGAAAATGGGACACGACGAGCGCTTTTCCCGATTTTCCCGAACCCACAGGCCGCGTGTGTTATTCCGAGTTGGTGCACAACGCACGTCGGAGGGTTGTTGCCGACATCAGCTGTTACACGTGCGTTGCATTACGCTGTGCACGGCAGAGCGGAAAAAGCACAGGCGCTGCAACTGAAAGATGAAACAGTGGATAGTGGTGTAGTAACAAAACACTGGTACAGCTCACACGCACACCCACAGACAGACAGACAGAGAGAGAGAAAGTGACCCTGCAGGTCGAGGTTCAGAGACAGTCAAAAATGGATCAAGTGTATGTTCTGTGCGCTACTGTAAAATCCCTCCCCGATAATAATGCTCCATAATGAAATTCACTCTTTTCAGCACCTTCAGTCCCCTCATTCCACAGTTCCCTCCCTCCAGAGCCTCAGGGTCAGTTCTTTCATAACACATTTTAATACGATTTGATTAATCCCCTTTTGGAGTCTTAGAGCCTATTGGACGTCACTCATGCTTTGGGAACCACATGACATTTCCTCCACTTTCGCTTAGTCAGAAACTACCGTACAATACCTCCAGTTTAGAGTATTAGACTCACTCACTTGTGTGTGTGTGTGTGTGTGTGTGTGTGTGTGTGTGTGTGTGTGTGTGTGTGTGTGTGTGTGTGTGTGTGTGTGTGTGTGTGTGTGTGTGTGTGTGTGTGTGTGTGTGTGTGTGTGTGTCTCTCTGTGTCTGTGTGTCTGTGTGTCTGTGCGATAGATTCATTCATTATCTGATTGTGTGGAGGCTATCATTATGCGGATGTAGTCGTTATGATCTGCCCTGTTAATCTCCCAGGCTAGGCTCCATTATAGCTGGATAATTAGAGTGTTGCTAATGGCCCAACAGCCCTAATGGGGAGATGAGGCTGGATTTATTTCCTCGAGAAGGCCTGAGCTCCACACAAACCTGGGTTAGAGGTGAAGGGGAGATGAGGGGGAGATGAGACGGTGGGACAAGGGACCATTAGACAAAACATGGGAGGGGTAGGGAAGAAGGGAGGGCACTACCTCTATTTTATTAATACATTTTTTATTTCACCTTTATTTAACCAGGTAGGCCAGTTGAGAACAAGTTCTCATTTACAACTGCGACCTGGCCAAGATAAAGCAAAGCAGTGCGACAAAAACAACAACACAGAGTTACACATAAACAAACGTACAGTCAATGACACAAAAGAAAAGAAAAATCTAAAAATCTATGTGCAGTGTGTGCAAATGTAGAAGAGTAGGGAGGTAGACAATAAATAGGCCATAGAGGCGAAAATAATTACAATTTAGCATTAATACTGGAGTGATAGATGTGCAGATGATGATGTACAAGTAGAGATACTGGGGTGCAAAAAAGCAAGAGGGTCAGTAGTAATATGGGGATGAGGTAGTTGGGTGTGCTATTTACAGATTGGCTGTGTACAGGTTGAGTGATCGGTAAGCTGCTCTGACCGCTGATGCTTAAAGTTAGAGAGGGAGATATAAGACTCCAGCTTCAGAGATTTTTGCAATTCGTTCCAGTCATTGGCAGCAGAGAACTGGAAGGAAAGGTGGCCAAAGGAAGTGTTGGCTTTGGGGATGACCAGTGCAATATACCTGCTGGAGTGCGTGCTATGGGTGGGTGTTGCTATGGTGATCAGTGAGCTGAGATAAGGCGGGGCTTTACCTAGCAAAGACTTATAGATGACCTGGAGCCAGTGGGTTTGGCGACGGATATGTAGTGAGGGCCAGCCAACGAGAGCATACAGGTCGCAGTGGTGGGTAGTACATGGAGCTTTGGTGATAAAACGGATGGCACTGTGATAGACTGCATCCAGTTTGCTGAGTAGAGTGTTGGGGGTTATTTTGTAAATGACATCGCCGAAGTCAAGGATCAGTAGAATAGTCAGTTTTACGAGGGTATGTTTGGCAGCATAAGGGAAGGAGGCTTTGTTGCGAAATAGGAAGCCGATTCTAGATTTAATTTTGGATTGGAGATGCTTATTGTGAGTCTGGAAGGAGAGTTGACAGTCTAACCAGACACATAGGTATTTGTAGTTGTCCACATATTCTAGCTCAGAACCGTCCAGAGTAGTGATGCTAGTCGGGCAGGAGGGTGCGGGCAGCAATCAGTTGAAGAGCATGCACTTAGTTTTACTAGCATTTAAAAGCAGTTGGAGGCCACAGAAGGAGTGGTGTATGGCATTGAAGCTCGTTTGGAGGTTTGTTAGCACAGTGTCCAAAGAAGGGCCAGATGGACCATCACATAATTGGCATATATATTACTCTTACAGAATTTCCACGTGGGCGAGGATATTGGAAATTTAATCAAAGCCTAGTAGATGATAAATTGTTTAGAACTAGGACAGAAGAATTTATAACTGACTTTTTTAGACATAACATAGGTACAGCAGATCCCCATATTGTATGGGACACTTTTAAGTGTGCCTTTAGAGGCCATGCAATTCTGTACTCATCTATAAAACAAAAGCAATTTAGATCAAAAGAGTCCATATTAACAAAGGAAATTGAAGGACTAACAGTACAGTTAGATAACAATAAAAACGGTACCATAGAGGCACAGAATAAGTTAGAGGAAAAACAAAAAGAAATGGAGGAACTTATTCAAGAAAGATCCAGTGTAATATATTATAAAAATAAAGCGAACTGGATGGAATATGGGGAAAAATGCACCAAATTCTTTTTCAATCTTCAATATAGAAATGCTACCAAAAAAAACATATTAAAACTTGTTACAAATGATGGAGTCACGCATGATTCACCAAATGATATTTTGAAAGAGGAAGTAAAGTACTTTAAGAATATGTTTTCGTTTCAGGCTCCTCCATCTCCACTAACTGAAACTAATTGTATGGATTTTTTTCCTAATAATAATGTAAAATTAACATCTGTACAGAAAGACTCATGTGAAGGCCTAATTACAGAGGAGGAACTACTTGATGCAATTGGGGCCTTTAAGGATGGGAAAACTCCAGGGCTGGATGGCATACCAGTGGAAGTATACCATTTTTTTTTATATACTCAAAGGACCATTATTAGCTTGTTTTAACCACTCCTATATAAATGATAGATTATCAGACACGCAACAAGAAGGTGTGATATCATTATTACTGAAACAGGACCCAAGTGGTATATATAAAGATCCAGTCCATTTAAAAAATTGGAGACCTCTTACACTTCAGTGTTGTGATGCAAAAATCCTAGCAAAATGCTTGGCGCATAGAATAAAAAAAGTTTTGTCAGATATTATTCATCCTAATCAGACAGGTTTTTTACATGGACGATACATTGGAGATAATATAAGGCAAGTACTGGAAACAATAGAACACTATGAAATATCGGGGACACCAGGCCTGGTTTTCATAGCTGATTTTGAAAAGGCTTTTGATAAAGTACGACTGGAGTATATATATAAATGCCTAGAATATTTCAATTTTGGGGAATCTCTTATAAAATGGGTTAAAATTATGTATAGTAACCCTAGGTGTAAAATAGTAAATAATGGCTACATCTCAGAAAGTTTTAAACTATCTAGAGGAGTAAAACAAGGTTGTCCACTATCGGCATATCTATTTATTATTGCCATCGAAATGTTAGCTGTTAAAATTAGATCAAACATTAATATTAAGGGATTAGAAATCCAGGGCCTAAAAACTAAGGTGTCATTGTACGCTGATGATTCATGTTTTCTTTTAAAACCACAACTAGAGTCTCTCCATGGCCTCTTAGAGGATCTAGATACATTTGCTATCCTCTCTGGATTAAAACCAAATTATGATAAATGTACCATATTACGTATTGGATCACTAAAAAATACACATTTTACATTCGCATGTAGTTTACCAAATAAATGGTCTGACGGAGATGTGGACATACTCGGTATACAAATCCCAAAAGAAAGAAATGATCTCACTCCAATAAATTTTTATAGAAAGTTAGCAAAAATAGATAAGATCTTGCTACCATGGAAAGGAAAATACCTGTCTATTTGTGGGAAAATCGCCCTGATTAACTCTTTAATCATATCATAGTTTACCTATTTGCTTATGGTTTTGCCTACACCTAGTGACCTGCTTTTTAAATTATATGAACAAATTATTTGGAACGGCAAATATTAAAGCATTAGACCTCTCACTAAAGGCATCAGTCATACAAAAGTTATACTTAAATCCAAACTGGTTCTCTAGTAAATTGGTACGAATGTCTCATCCTATGTTCAAGAAGGGCCTTTTTCCCTTTATTCAGATTACACCTGCTCACTTTCGGTTGTTTGAAAAGGAAATAATCTCCAAAATATCTTTATTTTTTAAACAAGCCTTAGAAAGTTGGTTGCAATTTCAGTTTAATCCACCTGAAAGGACGGAACAAATAGTACAACAAATATTGTGGTTAAATTCAAATATAGTAATTGATAAAAAAAACTGTATTTATCGAAGAAATGTTTAAAAAAGGTATAATTTTTGTGAATGATATCATAAATAGGACTGGTGGAGTAATGTCACACATGCAGCTAACACAGACATATGGAAATGTCTGCTCTACCCAAAATTACAACCAATTAATTGCAGCATTACCACAAAAATGGAAGAGGCAAGTAGAAGGGGAAAAAAGTAAGGAACTTGTATGTCGGCCCTATATTAAAGAACATAAATGGTTAAAGAAAAGTGTGATAAATAAAAACATATACCAATTTAATTTAAGGACCAAAAAACTGACAGCTGTGCCATATAAATTGCAAAATAGTTGGGAAGAGATTTTCGATGTACCCATTCCATGGCACATGGTTTATGAATTGATACGCAAAACAACGCCGGATTCAAAACTTCGAATTTTTCAATTTAAATTACTGTACAAAATTCTTGCAACTAATAGAATGTTATATATATGGGGGATACAATCTTCCCAGCTCTGCAGATTCTGCTGTGAGGAGGCAGAGTCATTAGATCATTTATTTTGGTATTGTCCGTATGTAGCTCGTTTTTGGTCACAGGTCCAGGAATGGCTGAAGAATTGCAACATTTGCGTAGAACTAACGCTACAGATAGCAATACTGGGGGATTTGAAAAGCCATAGTCAATCAATCAATAATATAATAATTATTTTAGCAAAAATGTTTATTTTTAATTTACAATCCGTGGAAGCTATGAGAATAGGAAGATTCAAATCTTTTGTGAAGCATCACAGCACAGTTGAAAAATATATGGCAAATAAAAATCCGAAATGGATGATGTTGGAAGATAGATGGGAAGGGTTGAGTGGAGCTGAAGGGTGGGACTAATAACAAGATAAACAATGTAGGGCATACGGGATCTGTGAAATGTGTATAGGTGCGGAGCTTTTGTGAAATAGCACAGTTACAAGTGGAAATCAAACTGGATGGACAACAGAAATAGAGGAAGGACTAAGAACAAACAAGAGAGAACTATTATAAAGTAGACTGTGTCTGTAAAATGTGTATAAGATGTATAAATTGAAGGTAAAAACAGAAATGTTTATCAGTTTACTCCAATTGGGGGATCGGTGGTAGGGTTTGCGGGGAATAATAATAAAGGTATATTCTTTAAAAAAGTATGTATGTCTATATAGGTATGTGTATGTATATATGTGTAAATGTATGCATACGTGTATGGATATATATATTTACCCCCAAAAATATGGGGGATTGGATTTTTTATTTTTATTTTTTTAAATAAAAAAATAGAAGGGCCAGATGTATACAGTATGGTGTCGTCTGCGTAGAGGTGGATCAGAGAATCACCAGCAGCAAGAGCGACATTGTTGATATATACAGAGAAAAGAGTCAGCCTGAGAATTGAACCCTGTGGCACCTCCATAGAGACTGCCAGAGGTCCGGACAACCGGCCCTCCGATTTGACACACTGAACTCTATCTGAGAAGTAGTTGGTGAACCAGGTGAGTCATTTGAGAAGCCAAAGCTATTGAGTCTGCCGATAAGAATGCGTTGATTGACAGAGTCGAAAGCTTTGGCCAGATCGATGAAGACGGCTGCACAGTACTGTCTTTTATCAATGGCGGTTATGATATCGTTTAGGACCTTGAGCGTGGCTTAGGTGCACCCGTGACCAGCTCGGAAACTAGATTGCATAGCGGAGACGGTACGACGGGATTCAAAATGGTCTGTGATCTGTTTATTAACTTGGCTTTCGAAGATTTTAGCAAGGCAGGGCAGGATGGATATAGGTCTATAACAGTTTGGGTCTAGACTGTCTCCCCCTTTGAAGAGGGGGATGACCGCGGCAGCTTTCCAATCTTTGGGGATCTCAGACGATACAAAAGAGAGGTTGAATAGGTGAGTAATAGGGGTTGCAACAATTTCTGCGGATCATTTTAGGAAGAGAGGGTCCAGATTGTCTAGCCCAGCTGATTTGTAGGGGTCCAGATTTTGCAGCTCTTTCAGAACATCAGCTGGGGGGGGGGGGGGGGGGGGGTGGCAAGTTGCTGCAGGGGGTGCTGAGATGTTGGCCGGGCTAGGGGTAGCCAGGTGGAAAGCATGGCCAGACGTGTAACAATGCTTATTGAAATGTTTGATTATCGTAGATTTATCGGTGGTGACAGTGTTTCCTGACTTCCCTGAAAAGTTGCATATCATGGGGGCTATTCGATGCTAATGCAGAACGCCCCATTTTTTAAATGGGGCATGCTTATTTAAGATGGAGAGGAAAGCACTTTTGAAGAGCAACCAGGCATCCTCTATATCCTTCCAGGATACCCGGGCCAGGCAGATTAGAAAGGCCTGCTCGCTGAAGTGTTTTAGGGAGCATTTGACAGTGATGAGGGTTGGTCGTTTGACCGCTGACCCATTACGCATGCAGGCAATGAGGCAGTGATCACTGAGATCCTGGTTGAAGACAGCAGAGGTGTATTTAGAGGGCAAGTTGGTCAGGATGATATCTAAGAGGGTGCCCATGGTTACGGATTTAGGGTTGTACCTGGTAGGTTCCTTGATAATTTGTGTGAGATTGAGGACATCTAGCTTAGATTGTAGGACGGCCAGGGTGTTAAGCATGTCCCAGTTTAGGTCACCTAACAGTATGAACTCTGAAGATAGATGGGGGGAGATCAATTCACATATGGTGTCCAGGGCATGGGGGCTGAAGGGGGTCTATAACAGGCGGCAACGGTGAGAGACTTGTTTCTGGAAAGGTGGATTTTTAAAAGTAGAAGCTTGAATTGTTTGGGCACAGACCTGGATAATATGACAGAACTCTGCAGGCTATCTCTGCAGTAGATTGCAGCTCCGCCCCCTTTGGCACTTCTATCTTGTCGGAAAAGTCAGGATTCAGACACGGCTAGGACATCCGGGTTGGCGGAGTGTGCTAAAGTAGTGAATAAAACAAACTTAGGGAGGAGGCTTCTAATGTTAACATGCATGAAACCAATGCTTTTACGGTTACAGAAGTCAACAAATGAGAGCGCCCGGGGAATGGGAGTGATGCTATGGGCCGCAGAGCCTGGATTAACCTGTACATTACCATAGGAACAGAGGAGGAGTAGGATAAGAGTACGGCTAAAGGCTAAAAGAACTGGTCGTCTAGTGCGTTCGGAACAGAGAGTAAAAGGAGCAGGTTTCTGGGCGCGGAAGAATAGATTCAAGGCGGAATGTACAGTATGGTAGGATGTGAGTACAGTTGAGGTAAGCCTAGGCGATGAGAGAGGTTTTGTCTCTAGAGGCACCATTTAAGCCAGGTGCGGTCACCGCATGTGTGGGGGGGTGGAACAAAAGGGCTAGCTAAGGCATATTAAGTAGGGCTGGAGGCTCTACAGTGAATTAAGACAAAAATTACTTACCAGCAATAGACAAGGCATATTGACATTAGGGAGAGGCATGTGTAGCCGAGTGATCATAGTGTCCAGTGAGTAGCTAGGCGAGCTGGAGGCACGGCGATTCAGACAGCTAGCAGGCTTGGGCTAGCAGGCTAGCAGATGGACCTCGGGGACGTCGCAACGGGAGAGCCTGTTGAAACCCCCTCGGACGGTTACGTCGGCAGACCAGTCGTGACGGATCGGCGGGGACTCCGTGTCGGCAGCAAAGGGTCCAGGCCAATTGACAAAAGACGTAATTGAAGCCCAGGAATTGCTTGATGGATCTCTTTGGCTAGCCGGGAGATGGGCCTAGCTCCAGGCTAACTGGTGCTTGCTTCGGGACAGAGACGTTAGCCAGGAGTAGCCACTCGGATAGCAGCTAGCTAGCTGCGATGATCCGGAGTAAAGGTTCCGAGCTTGCGGTGGGAATCCGGAGAAGTGGTAGAGAAAAGCAGTCCGACATGCTCTGGGTTGATATCGCGCTGTGCCTCTAGAGAGGATAGAAGGAGGAAGGAGAGGTGTTTTACTCTGCTTGTCACTTGTTCTTCTAAACATTGTTTTTCTCTTTATATTCCCTTTTGTCATTCTTCTCTCTCTCAGCTGGGAATGAACACTACCTTCTGGGTAACAACATAACAGTGGCGATCCTGGGTATAGTGATCCCTGTAGGTGAGTACACGTCTACTGTACCATGTGATGTTTGTCTGCTTCTCCCTGCTTCGTCCGTCCGTCTCCGCGTCTGCCTTGGCCACCCCTACAAATGACATTGCCTGACTGAAAAATGTGTGTGTATGTGTGTGTGCGTGTTTATTTTATTTTATCAGGAGCCCGTTTAGCTGTTGCACATGCGGCAGATATACTCTTCCTGGAGTCCCCAGAAAACATCAAATACATGACAGAGTACAGAACAGTTATGGACAAGAACAACATAAGATATTATTAGAATACAATTACAATTCAAAGCAATATATTGTTAAGGCATCAAGAGACAAAAAAAATACCTGAAAATACTATTTAGACACTATTCGTATATACATATTCATGTACTTATATAGAGTACAGTTCAATTAGATATTCAGAAAGAGGAGAGGCGTGTGTGTGGTGTGAACGTGTGCGTGAGTAAATCATGACCACGTGTGAGTGTGTGTGTGTGTGTGTGTGTGTACTGTAGGTTATGAAATACGAGACAATCTATCCTTCTATCATTGAGGTGGACCTAGTCCCCCCCCCCCCCCCCCCAACAGTATCCTTATTTTCCTGGTTTTGTGCTTCCCATTTAGGTTTGATCCAATAAGCATATAAAAACAGCCCATGTGACAACGTAGGCCTACTGTAAATGGTTAATTCAGCCCTTGTGACAACGTAGGCCTACTGTAAATGGTTAACTCAGCCCATGTGACAACATAGGCCTACTCTAAATGGTTAACTCAGCCCATGTGACAACGTAGGCCTACTGTAAATGGTTAACTCAGCCCATGTGACAACGTAGGCCTACTGTAAATGGTTAACTCAGCCCATGTGACAACGTAGGCCTACTGTAAATGGTTAACTCAGCCCATGTGACAACGTAGGCCTACTGTAAATGGTTAACTCAGCCCATGTGACAACGTAGGCCTACTGTAAATGGTTAACTCAGCCCATGTGACAACGTAGGCCTACTGTAAATGGTTAACTCAGCCCATGTGACAACGTAGGCCTACTGTAAATGGTTAACTCAGCCCATGTGACAACGTAGGCCTACTCTAAATGGTTAACTCAGCCCATGTGACAACGTAGGCCTACTGTAAATGGTTAACTCAGCCCATGTGACAACGTAGGCCTACTGTAAATGGTTAACTCAGCCCATGTGACAACGTAGGCCTACTGTAAATGGTTAATTCAGCCCATGTGACAATATACTGTAAATTAGAACAAGAGCTCATCCAAATAACATTGTGCCTGAAGACCATAGGGCATCAGGGCTTAACCCCTCTTAAGTCAGATGTACATATTACCCATGTTATCACATACTACAGTATATAGCCCTTTGGCTTAAGATGGCCAGTACGGATACTCCAGGATAAACCTCTATTATGTCTGAATTGACTGGTGATCAGCTTAGTGTGTAAATGACCTTGCTCTAGCATACATTATGTCTATAATTGACTCTTCAAAATGAGATATCCCAAACACCGGCCCGTTAAAGACATCCGACTGTGTCTCTCACCCTCTCCTTCCTTCCCTCGCTTCGTTCCCCGTTTCCTATCTCTAAATGGTAAATGAAACGGTTCATTCTCACCCAATGTTTCTGGGGAGCTTCAGAGCTGAGCTATTTGGAGACAAAAAGCAGATTTTTTTTTTTTTTCAAATGAATGTTTACACGAGAACAAAGGGGTTTCTTGGAATTCAGGCTCAATCATGGAAGGGTCTCCAGTTCCCCCCACCCCCAACAATAGACCAATTAGACTGGGCCTTCCATGGGAATACCGCCATGCTCCGGCTGATAAGGAAATTAGGACTGGGAACGGCAGCCAGACATGGCTTAATCTTTTTCCCTATTCCCACCACTACACCCCCTATTCCCTGTTCCTGGAATACCACTATACCCAGCCATGGATTCATTGGAATGCTGTGTGTGTGGTCATATGTGTGTAGAATAGCCATGTGTGTTTGTGCACGTGCAATGCTTCTTGCTAAGTGTTTGTGGTTGGGTGTGGGTGTGAATGCGCATTCATGTGTCTGTGTTCAAGGGTGTATTTGTTTTGTATTTCAATAGGTGTGTTTTTTTTCGAGAGACTGTGTGTGCATAGATTGATTGCCGTGTGTGTAAGAGCACATGTACCGTATGTGGGTATGCGAAAGCTCCGCTCTGCCTCCCCTGGCTGTGTTAACGCTCCCGCCGTGTGTGTGTGTCGCTGTGTGTGTGTGTGTCACACACGCAGTTCCTATCCTTGCCACAGTGGTCATCGGCCTGCTCTGCACCGCCGGCTTCCTGGTCTGGCGTAACTGGCGCCGGAAGAACACGAAGAGTATGAACTTCGACAACCCCGTCTACCGTAAGACCACGGAGGACGACGATGACGAGATTCACATCGGCCGTACGGGAGAGTCCATCGGTCACGTCTACCCCGCTGTGAGTGGCAGCGCCCACCAGCCATTCATAGCCCTGCCCCTGGGGGGCGGGATCACAGACAGCAACTCCCATTGGTACTCTGGGGCACCCGTGCACCCTGCCGGCAAATGAGTTGCGAGTGGGTGGGACTTGGAAGCAGAGAGAGGGTTTGGGTGTAAGTCTCCTTAGGTCTGTGGAAGAAAGGGAGAGGCTTACATCCTCACACACACATACACACACACTTAAGTCACAAAATCATTCCAAACCCACCCTTGGTCAAAAACACTCACATTGACGTTGAGCCCTTCATCACCAGTCTACCACTACATTATCACTCTCTCCATTCACCACTTTTGACAGTATGTGTTACTGTGCTATCGTTGTGCGTTAGGGAAGCACAGCGCTCGGTGTTTTGAGCTTTATCTTCTCACCTCGGAAGACTTGGGCTTGTATCCCAAATGACACCCCATTCCCTATATAGTGCACTGCATTTGATCAGAGCCCTATGGGCCTATATAGGGAATAGGGTGCCATTTGAGATTCAGATTTAGTGAAGGGAGAATCCCTGGTTTTGTTCCTTTGGAGTGTAAATTAGGCACAAGGGGAACGAAAACCAGAACAGAAATTGCACCTTAGATGATGGGACAATCTTTAATCATATTAATTTATTCCAGATTATTCCGGTTTTATATGTATTTCTCTATGTAAATAAGTGTTTTGTTTTTCTAGCAGTGTATTTGTAAGGTATCTTAGATACAGACGAGCAGGTAAACATGAACATGAACCAGAGCAGACAAAGACAAAGAGGTGGGATGGGTTAGCGCTAGGATCAGTTGGCATGGCGACACGTGTGGCTGTGGTGGCGCCGCGTGGTAGAGACAGCGGGAGATGGGCGTAGGTGACAGGTTATACACACACACACACACACATACACACACAGTTGGTATGCTACAGTGTTGTGCTAAGAGGCCGTGCTGAAAACCTGCTCCCCTTCAGACTGCGTGGTGGGGAACAAGCTTCCTCCTGTGCTTTTGCTCTTCTCCTCCTCCTCTTCTCCTTCTCTTCTCCTCTCTTCTCCTCTCTTCTCCTCTTCTCCTTTTCTCTTCCTCTTCTCCTCCTCTCCTCTTCTCCTCTCCTCTTCTCCTCTTCTCCTCCTCCTCTTCTCCTCCTCTTCTCCTCCTCTTCTCCTCTCTTTTACTGTACTGTGTGTTAGCTGAATGGTGTGTCAGTCAAATAGAGACGTCAGAGTGTCCTGAGGTGGATCAGGCGTCCTTCTCTGTAAGCGCATGCAGCTCTCCTCACATCGCGGCCAAATCAGTGTGCCGGGGATCGAGGGATGAGGAGGAAGAGGAGTGTGGGATCTGCAAGGAGAGCTTCTCTTCTCTCTTCTGCTCTGTCGCTCCTCAGATTTCTTCAGATTTCTCCGATTTTTTTCAACAACAAAAAAAATTCCACTGCCTTTTCTTCTATTCAGCCTTCTGGCCTCTCACTCCTCTCTCTGTCTCTCTCTCTCTCCCTTTTTAGCTTACCTTTTCACACTCGCACACCCAGACACACACCCAGACACACACCCAGACTCACACCCAGACACACAGTGTGGTAACATTGTTTTATCTGCTCTCTGCAGCGCGTGGCGCTCAGTCTGGAGGATGACGGATTCCCCTGAGGGGCACGCCATGTCCCCGTCCACGTCCTCCCCCCTCCGTATCCCGGGGCGACCACACTGCAGAGGAGAGGGGCACAGAGAGAGAGAGAGAGAGAGAAAGAGAGTCTGCTCGTACCGTACACCCCCCATGGACAGGGGGGGGTTATCTTTTACTTATACGTGTACCCCTCAACCCGTGTCACTAAAACACGTCCCTCTCTCTCTCTCTCTCTCTCTTTCTTACTCCTAACTAAAAACATACTACTACATTACTACTACTACCACTACTACTAGCTACTACTGTGCTGTCCTCTGCCCTTCTCTCAGCCCCCATTAGTTAGTAAGTTACTGTAGTTACCAGTAGTGGTGAATGCTGCTGTGTGTCTTAATGATGATTAACATCATTGCCCCGTCAGAGCACATGTAAATAGATGCTGGCTGGACCTCCCTGAGCACCTTGCTGTAGTCTACTTTGCCAGGAACAGAGGAAAGGCCAGCTGTGTTTTAATTATTATTTTGTGTTTGAATTTTATTTATTGTTTGTGTTTTGCTGGTGTAAATATGATAAGCCGGACCAGGCCTGTGCCACTGAGGATAGGCTACGCGTGGGCAGAGCCAAGTTGGATGGTGGTGAGGGGGGGTAAGGGAGGGGGTTTGTAGGGAGTGGCTGTTGTGCCAGAGGGCACCGCCACAAGAAGAAGCAGCAGGGCAGAACTCGGGGGATGGAGGATTATGGGTAATCCGCTCTGCTGGCATCAGAGATACACAGAAGTAACTAGATAATGAACAGGTGTACAGGGGACGGGGTGGGATGGGGGATGGGGGCGGGAGACGAGAGATGATGGGGGTCTTTTTTGAAACTAGGAACTGTACAAGCCCTGTTGTTGTTGGACTCTGTCTGGGAGTAGGAAAGACTTTGGAAGAATTGTTTTGAGTGACTCGATAGAAGAGGAGCCATTGTTCCAACGTCAAGCACTGGATTTAAATATAAGGGAAAATGGCCACATAATAATGCTACAATTCTGAATATGAGGGACCAATGGAGAGGCAGAACATGGCTGTCTGAGTTCTCCTGTGTTAGTCATTGCACTGTTGATGAGAAAAATGAGAACCTGCTGATTGAAGGTACTGAATTCAACTACTCCATCTGTTTTCTGCAAGAAAGCACATAGGCTTGAGCCGGTACACGTTCTAGTACATGCACACACAGACACAAAGAAAACACATTTCAGGCAACCCGATTGTGTCATCCCCCCCCCCCCCCCCTCGCACTAATTGGGCTTTTGACCAATCAGATCACCTCTGAAAAAGATCTGATATGATTGGTCAAAAGAAAAATTTGTGGGGGAATCTGAATGGGGCTACATGTCTAAACGCAGCCAAAGAAGCACACACATACAAACATCATTTGGCAGGCTGCATTTGTAGCGCTCACAGCACAGCTCACTGGTTGATTGGTTGATTAATGATAGCTATACATCATGGCTCTCTTTCTTCCAATAGAAATGTCTGCTTCCAGGGTCCCTTGGGGGGGGGGGGGGGGGCCTGACAGGAACAGGAAGGGTCTTCCAGGATTAGATCTGCCCTCCCCTCCAGAATGGACCGCTCTGCTCCGGAACTCTGCTGAAGATGAATGGAAGTGATTTATCTCTGTAGAACGCTGCTGACATGGTGTCCTGTTATAATCTGACACGCTCTTCCAACACAGCCTTCAGTAGGCAGTTAATGTAGCATCGTTACACTAGCTACTGCTGGTCTCAATAGGAAGTTAGTCTCTTTCCACGACTGTTGTTGTGCCCATATGCAGATCCATGCCATGTGCTACTCTACACATAAAAGTGGATTTGTGGTTATTGGAATTTATTTATATTGAGTGAACTGACCAACTTATGTGGAACCCAGAGCTTCCGGAACCCACAGTTGTCTCTGTGCTGCAGTGTTCAGAGGACTGTATTCGTCTCACGTTTCACTGAAGGAGACATTTTACTGAAGGACAGTCTAAAAATGGTACTATGTTCTTCTATCCTTAACGCCTCTCGCTATTCATCACGCAAGGTTGTAGTTTGTGGACTCCATCGATTCTCAAAGGCAATATAAAGTAACAGTGCAGCGTTTACAGTGCACAATGCCCGCTTGACTGAGCTTGGTTTATTTAACACATCTATACATAGACAGTTTGTTTATGGGTATCATTTAAGAGCAGCCGCTGACGATCTGTATACTTACGGACGTGTCGATTTAACCGATGGTTTTGCTCTCAGGCAAACCAGGTGATCTAGATACAGTCCCTTCAGAAAGTATTCACACCCCTTGACATTTTCCACGTTCTGTTGTGTTACAGCCTGAATTTAAAATTGATTTAAATTGAGATTTTGTGTCACTGATCTACACACAATACCCCATAATGTCAAAGTGGAATTGTTTTTAGAAATGTTTACAAATTTCAAATAAAAAGCTGAAATGTCTTGAGAATAATTATTCAACTCCTTTGTTATGGCAAGCCTAAATAAGTTCAGGAGTAAAAATGTGCTGACCAAGTCACATAATAAGTTGCATGGACTCACTCTGTGTGCAATAATAGTGTTTAACATGACTTTTAAATGACTACCCCATCTCTGTATCCCACAGCTACAGTTATCTGTAAGATTCCTGAGTCAAGCTTTGAATATCAAGCACAGATTCAACCACAAAGACCAGGGAGGTTTTCCAATGATTCGCTAAGGGCACCTATTGGTAGATGGGTAAAAAAAAAAGCTGACATTGAATATCCCTTTGAGCATGGTGAAGTTATTAATTACACTTTGGATGGTGTATCAATACACCTAGTCACTACAAAGATACAGGCGTCCGTCCTAACTCAGTTGACGGAGAGTGAAAAGAAGGAAGCCCGTACAGAATAAAAAATGTTGCATCTTGTTTGCAATAAGGCACTAAAGTAATACTTCAAAAAATATGTCAAAGCAATTAACTTTATATCCTGAATACAAAGTGTTATGTTTGGGGCAAATCAAATACAACACATTACTGAGTACCACTTTTCATATTTTCGTTCATGATGTTGGCTGCATCAGGTTATGGGTTTGCTTGTCATTGGCAAGAAAGGATAAAACGAAACGGAACAGAGCTAAGCACAGGCAATCTTAGAGGAAAACTTGGTTCAGTCTGCTTTCCAACAGACACTGGGAGACAAATTAACTTTTCTGCAGGACAATAACCTAAAACACAAGGCCAAATATACATTGGAGTTGCTTACCAAGACGACATTGAATGTTCTAGTTACCTAGTTACAGTTTTGGCTTAAATCGGCTTGAAAATGTATGGCAAAACTTGGAAATGGCTGTCTAGGAATGATCAATAACCAACTTGACAGAGTTTGAAGAATTTTTTAAAGAATAATGGGCAAATATTGTACAATCCGATGTGCAAAGCTCTTAGAGAATTACCCAGAAATACTCACAGCTGTAATTGCTGCCAAAGGTAATTCTATCATGTATTGACTCAGGGTGTTGAATACTTATCTAATAAAGATATATTAGTATTTTATTTTCTATTTCAAATTTTTCTTCCACTTTGACATTATAGTATTTTGTGTAGATCGTTGACACAAAAAAAAGACAATTAAATCCATTTTAATTCTACTTTGTAACACAACAAAATGTGGGAAAAGTCGGTGTGAATACTTTCTGAAGGCAATGTATCTGCACATGTCCGTTAACTGGCACCGTGTGTGTTTCGTTTCTTCTTTCATTTCTGTGTGTATGTACTTTAGGATAACTCTTTTCTTAGGATCTGGAACTCTATGCTAGTTCAGCTCAGATGTATACATTGCATTAGGAGCATTATATAGAGCATTGGTCTTTCTATGGATGTTTTAGTGTCTTTAACCCTAGTGGCCAGTATCCTTGGCAGCCATGGAGTGTGTCCAGAGCCTTGAGATGATCAACTCAACATGTAAGCGTTCAGAAAACTCTTGATGCTTCAACATCTCTCCGCTACTATATGCCGTTGAAGCACAGAGATCCTTTAAACACTGAAGGAGTCGTTCTTCGTTTCTGATGGACACTAAAGGAACAGTGATTTCACAAGGCTCTGGATTCTCCACGGCTCCTAGGTCCACAAATGGCACAAACCCTCAGTAGATGTGTTTGTTCGAGTTCTCTTTAACCATCCTCTCCTCTCCCATCCTTTTCTCTATGCATGTTCTAATGGCGGATCCTCACTCAAGGGAGCCAGGCCCATGCTGCTCCATCATCAGACTGTGTTGTGACTAACACCACTCACATCATATCACCTCTCAATTCAACTCTCGCTCAATCTCTCTTTCGCCTCATCTTGGCCATTAACACTTTGTTTTCACAAGGGCTATCTTTCTGGAAGGGTCGACTAAACACACTGGAAGAACGGGAGGAAAAGGAACCACTGTGGAGTGGGACACACCCACGAGCTCAAGAACCCTCACCAACACTCTGGAAGGGGAACCCAGAGATGACCCCAGTACAGTGTTTGTCTGTGAAAGAAACCCTACCTGATTCTGGAACCCTTAGTGATTCTCCTCCATGCTCTGTGTTGTTATAGTTAATATAACCTAGTGACTCTCCTGCTGGTTGGTTTCTCTCTGTGTGAATAAGACATAGTCATTGTCCCTCCTCAGTCCTCACAACAACACTAGTTTATGTTTTACTGGATGTGTAACACTTGAAGGATAATGCTCAGTTCAGTTTTTTTTTTTACCTGTCAGTGTTGTAAAATGGGTGTGGTGGGGGATATGAGGTGGCTTTTGGGGGTTTCAGAGGGGAGTGTTTGGGAAGGAAAGGGAGGGAGAGGGGTGTTCATAAGGAAATGTAAAATGTTCTCGGTCAAACCTTCATTCCACAGCCGTATCATACCGGATACATTTTGTACCTTGTTTGTTGCACAAACTTTTCAAGAAGCCTTCTGCACTGTGTAAAGGGGACATAGGAGGGGAGGGGAGGGGAGGGGTGACCGATCGTTACAGTCCGGTACAGTTTTGAATCATAACTTGTAAATACGTTTTTATACAACAAAACTTTTGATAATGTTTTCAACATACAGTGCTTTGCAAATAAATATTCAGACCTCTTGGATTTCTTCACATTTTGTTGTGTTTACAAAGTGGGATTCAAATGGATTTAATAGGCTTTTTTTTTGTCAACAATCTACACAAAATACTCTGTAACGTCAAAGTGGAACAAAAATTCTAACATATGTTTTAAGATTAATACAAATTAAATAACTAAAATATAGTCCTTGCATACATATTCAGCTCCCTGAGTCAGTACATGTTAGAAACATATTTGGCATTGATTACAGCCAGGCATGTGCACAGATAAGGCTCTACCTGTGCAGAGCACATGCCACTTTGCCCTTCCAGTCTCCAAAGTGCCGTTTTCGGCAGTGGCAGATTTTTTTTTGGTACACATTTTGTGTCCGTTCTGAATCCACTGGCAGCAAGTCGTCAACAAAAACAGAGTAGGGCAGGCCTACGTTAATATTATCCATGTAAAATAGTTTCGAAATCAACTACGGAGGCATCTTTGCCAGAACAATAATAGGCTACCTGGTGATTTGATTGATCATTTTCACATTTCCGATAGGTTCGGTGGCTACTGGCTATACAGTATGTATAAAGATAAGCAGCTGTAACATCGTACTTACTTCAATACTATGGGATGAAGATGTAACATATTCTGGCAAATTTATTACGATATTTGTGAGGAAGATCAGGGCTACCCGGCTGGCAACGAGCACTCTGCAGGCAGGCTGCCCTCCAAAGTAATGCCTCGGTGCAGAAAGAACATGCTTTCTATCCGATCCTGTAACCTTTGCTACAAGTAGACCTTTTCTTGCGCTGGACTGCAGAGCAGTGACATGATATATCCATAGTTGATATTCTCTGCTAACATGAATGAATACATTTTTCAAATGCAGGTGTAATACGCAGTTTATTGGCATTTTGATGGATCAACGTTTATGGCTGTAATGATTGGCTACATTTGCACAGCGATTGTGCACACGCTTGTGTTTGCTCGCGGGCCGCACGTTTTGTTGCTTCCCACTCATTTTGGGGGTGTAGAGGGTCAAAAAGTTTGAAAAGCACTGGGATACATGATAGTCGGTAGAAACAAATGGAGTTGGGTTGGCTAGAGTAATGCTAGCTCACTGGGCACACTGGTTGAATCAACGTTGTTTCCAAGTCATTTAAATTAAATTATTAAAATCTTCTATTTTGAAAATCTATTTTGAGTGGAACATTTATTACAGTTCAAAATAGTTTGAACTGTAATAAACTTTACTGATCAGATTGTGCAGATTTCCGCTCTTGTAATAATTGCTCAAGGAGTCTGTGACCAGGGATGCGGAACATATTTGCCCATTATTCTTTGCTAAATTCTTCAAGCTCTGTCAAGATGGAGGTCATGGCTAGACCGCAATTTTCAAGTCTTGCCATAGATTTTCAAGCACATTTATGTCAAAACTGTAACTTGGTCACTCAGGGACATTTACTGTTTTCTTGGTAAGAAACTCCAGTGTAAATTTGGCCTTGTGTTGTAGGTTATTGTCCTGCTGAAAGGTAAATTCCTCTCCCAGTATCTGGTGTAAAGCAGACTGAAGCAAGTTTTCCTCTTGAATTTTTTGTGTGTCCTAAGCTCCGTCCTGTTTTTTTTTTATCCTAAAAAACTCCCCAGTATTTGCTGATGTCAAGCATACCCATAACATGATGCAGCCACCACCATGCTTGAAAATAAGGAGGCAGTTATTCAGTGATGTGTTGTGTTGGATTTGCAGCAAACATAAGGCTTTGCATTTAGGCTAAAAATGTCTTTGCTGTATTACTTTAGTGCCTTGTTGCATACAATATGCATGTTTTGGAATATTTGTATTCTGTATATTTCTATTCTTCTTTTCACTGTCATTTAGGTAATTATTGTTGAGTCTCTACAATGTTATGATTCAACTTCAGTTTTCTCCCATCACAGCCATTGAACTCAGTAGCTGTTTTAAAATCACCAATGGCCTTATCGTAACATCACTGAGCAGTTTCATTCCTGTCCTGCAGCTCAGTTCAGAAGGACGACTGTATCTTTGATGTGTCTGGGTGATTTAATACATCATCCACAGCATAATTATTAAGTTGACCATGCTTAAAGAGATAGTCAATGTCTGATTTGTTTTTGTTACCCATCTACCAATCCAGGCTGTATCATAACTGGCCGTGATTGGGAGTTCCATAGGCGGCGCACAATTGGCCCAGCGTCGTCCGGGTTTGGCCGTCATTGTAAATAAGAATTTGTTCTTAACTGACTTGCCTAGTTAAATAAAGGTTAAATAAATAAAATGCTAATGAACTGCCCTTCTTTGAGGCTTTCGAAAAGCTTTCTGGTTCTGTAGTTGAATCTGTGCTTGATATTCAATACTTGACTGAGGGACCATACAGATATTGTATGTTTGGGGGACTGAGGAAGGGTTAGTCATAAAAATCATGTAACTTATTATGTGATGTGTTACGCCAAATGGTTACCCCTGAACTAATTTAGGCTTGCCTCTACAAAGTGGCTGAATACTGACATTTTTTATCTTAAAAAAAATTAATTTTTCTTCCACTTTGACAGTACAAAGTATTTTGTGTAGATTGTTGACAAAAAAAAAGTCAAATCTATTTTAATCCCACTTTGTAACACAATACAATGTGATGAAATCGAAGGGGTCTGAATAATTTCGCAAAGGCACTGTATCTGTTTTAGAAAAAGTATGAACATAAGGCTCCAGGTTTAAAAAGGAGTGTAGACCATATATGAATTTATTTGTACACAAGAGCACTGGATTTCTTTACTACTTGATTGTAACTAAAAATTAATAATCTGCCAAAGTGTTTACTCTTTTCCCCCTCTCTGTTTTTAATTTTGTTTTGCTTTTTAACAGTAAAGCATTGCAGAATTTAGGTTGTTTATACTGTATTTAATTCTGTTAGATAGGTTTTGTTGTTTCGTATTTTTAAACGAGGGGTTATCATTTAATTTATTGGTGCCTTGTTTCGTGCTCCTGTATATTTTACTTGGTTCTTTCTGTTTTGGTGTTTTGTGTCTGTGGGAGGGGAAGGGGGGGGGGGGGGGGGGGGGGGGAGTTAAACTTAGCAACTTCTGTACTTACATGGAATATCTGTACTGTATGCCAAAATGGTCTCACTCACGTTTCTATGAAATCAAGCTGTTGATAAATATCTCTATATATTGATATATTAAATTTATAAAAATCGCCCAACTCTTGTTTGTGTTGCGTTGTTATTAGTACCCTCCTTGGTTCTCTCTGATTGCCCAGGTAACCATAAAGCCTCTATCAGTTATCAAGGTCAATGGTAGGAACTGAGGTAAAGTATCTCTTTGTCGGTTAATGGCTGATAAAGATGAGTTACCCCCAGTGCAACTGTCAGCCGGTGTTTTCCCTGCTTCTATATTGAGTGTTCTCTGGAAATAGAGAAAGAGAGAGAAGCGAGTTGAGGGAAAGAGAGAGAGAGAGGCGAGTGGAGCGGGGAATAGAATAAGGTACCCCAGTTGAAGGGGAATGACAGCTCGCTGGGGGTTTAATGGATGTGAGAGCGGAGAGATGGCAGTGGATATCACGGCTCAGAGGGTGGGCTGGCCATTGTTGCAGGGTTCCTCTTCACTGAACATGCTTCCTCATGCCCTCTTCTGTCATATATGTCTCCTAGATACCAGGAGGCCACTAAATCTATTGCAAATTTTAATCATTTTATTGGAGATTAACGACAGACACAAAGCCACACTCCCCCCTCCATATCACCTTAGATGCTCCCTACAGCCATTCCCAAGAAAGACAGCTGGTGAGGGGTAGGAACAAGGTGGTTCCCCCCTGCGTTGCTACATGGCATTTCCACAGTCAGGGCTAGGGTTGAGACTAGGGTTAGGGTTGAAACTAGGGTCATGTTCGAGGGTTATGGTTGAGACTAGGGTTATGGTTGAGGTTAGGGTTAGGGTTAGGGTTAAGACTAGGGTTCAGGTTGAACCCCATCTATCAGCCTAATTTATTATCCTGTATCCCAATGGCCAGAGGCGCTCACTGCCATCGTAAAAATAAAAAAAAATGGGAGCAGAGCAGTGGGAAACCTCAAACACCATATTAATCTGACTGGCACCCTCTTCCATGAAACATTAATCCACCATTTGTTTCCAAGGACCAATCCTCCCAAGCCTCGCTGTCACTGGCGATGGGAATGGGAACTGGAAACGGATTGTGGGCTGGTAGTGAGTACAGCCATGGGGGTTTCTCTCTTCTCTCTGTTTTCCTCATTCCTCAGCAGCAAAATGGATGACATTTTCTATTATTTCCTAGAGTGTTTAAGATCAGTATTCCAGGCCCCTCTACTGGGGCTGGGGAGAGTGGTGGTGGTGGGGGGGGGAGTCGACGGACTGAAAGTAATTACGAGTTATTTACTCTTGAAAGTCTTCACGGTAACAAGCCTGCCTCATCATGCTGTCAGATAGAGAGCCACAGACAGGGCAGTGAAGGAATCTGCAATTCAGATTAGGAGTGTGTGTGTGTATATGGGTGGGATGAGGGAAATGAGAAGCAGGGGGATTTATATCAAAACGTAGTATCTTAGCATTTTGCATATTACGTGTGTGCGCGTGCACATTCTTAGTTCAGCTGGAGGCCATACTGTATCGATGATTACTGTAAATGTGCTCTTTCCTTATCTCCTCTGCTGGGTTTATATCCTTCCTAACGGGTGTATATGGAACTGTAACTTTTAGAGAGAGAGCGACTACCCCTACGTACCCCCTCTCTGTTTGTCTGCTGTGCCTCTCTTCTCTGGAAGTCCTTGTTTAGGAATAGGGCTGATGCTGTTATGGTACTGTAGGTGGTGGAGAGCCTATCGTTCACTCATTATCCTACTATAGGGGTATGCTCTGTGTGTAGTGTGGTGCGTGTGTTTGTGTGGAAGACTGATAGAGGAAAGCAATTTTTTGCACACAGTAGGAAAAGGTTGGGTGTGCAAGAGTGCCTTAGTATTCAGACCCCTTTACTTTTTCCACATTTTGTTACGTTACAGCTTTATCTACACACAATACCCCATAATTACAAAACAAAAACAGGTTTTTAGAAATATTTGCACATTTATGTAAAATAACTACTTATTTACATAAGTATTCAGACCCTTTGCTATGAGCCTCGAAATTGAGATCAGGTGTATCCTGTTTCCATTGGTCATCCTTGAGATGTTTCTACAAGTTGACTGGAGTCCACCTGTGGTAAATTCAATTGATTGGGCATGATTTGGAAAGGCACACACCTGTCTATATAAGGTCCCACAGTTGACAGTGCATGTCAGAGCAAAAACCAAGCCATGAGGTCGAAGGAATTATCTGTAGAGCGCAGAGACAGGATTGTGTCGAGGCACAGATCTGGGGAAGGGTAGTAAAAAATGTCTGCAGCATTGAAGGTCCCCAAGAACACAGTGGCCTCAAACATTCTTAAATGGAAGACGTTTGGAATCACCAAGACTCTTCCTAGACCTGGCCTCCTTGCCAAACTGAGCAATCGGGAGAAGTTCCTTGGTCAGGGAGGTGACAAAGAACCTGATGGTCACACTGATAGAGCTCAATAGTTTCTCTGTGGAGATGGGAGAACCTCCCATAAGTACAAGCATCTCTGCAGCGCTCCACCAATCAGGCCTTTATGGTAGAGTGGCCAGACAGAAGCCACTCCTCAGTAAAAGACACATGACAGCCCGCTTGGAGTTTGCCAAAAAGCAACTAAAGACTCTCAGACCATGAGAAACAAGATTCTCTGGTCTGATGAAACCAAGATTGTACAGAGAGATCCTTGATGAAAGCCTGCTCCAAAGCGCTCGGGACCTCAGACTGGGGGCAAAGCTTCACCTTCCAACAAGACACAGTCAAGACAATGCAGGAGTGGCTTCAGGACAAGTCATTGAATATTCTTGAGTGGCCCAGCCGGAGCCCGGACTTGAACTCGATCTAACATCTCTGGAGAGACCTGAAAATAGCTGTGCAGCCACACTACCCATCCAACCTGTCAGAGCTTGAGAGGATCTGCAGAGAAGAATGGGAGAAACTCCCCAAATACAGGTGTGCCAAGCTTGTCGCGTCATAGCCAAGAAGACTCGAGGCTGTACACGCTGCCAAAGGTGCTTCAACAAAATACAGAGTAAAGGATCTGAATACTTATGTAAATGTGATATTTCAGTTTTTATATATAATACATTTGCTAAAATTTCTATAAACCTGTTTTTGCTTTGTCATTATGGAGTATTTTGTGTAGATTGATGAGGTACATTTTTGGGGGGAAAAGTCAAAGGGTCTGAATACTTTCTGAATGCTCTGTATGGGTCTCTATATAAATAATGCAGCCAATGTGTGACATTGGGATCAACATTTAAAAAATGGTTTGAAACAAAAATAAAAAAAGATTTTTATGCAGTTCCAGATGTATTTAGAGGAATGTTTGCAACGGAACACGGGCACAACTGTCTTCACCGGCATAATGAATTAGACACCAAAATATTTGGTACATTCCTCGAGAACCCCTTTTTTGCCCAGCACTTGGGCTGTTGTTGCATAGCATGCGCTATCACAACAGCTGTTCGTCACTTGACTGTCAATCCGGACAGTTCTTTCTGGATGTGTGAGAACATCACAGCTAAAACTGAATCAGCTGGAGACCAAATGTGCATCCAGCAAGTATAATGCATAATTATTGAAGAACCGCGTTAATGACGGTATCGATTTAGGTTTTACGTATCAAGGTAAGGTGACTCTTTCAAATCAAATCAAATGTATTTATATAGCCCTTCGTACATCAGCTGATATCTCAAAGTGCTGTACAGAAACCCAGCCTAAAACCCCAAACAGCAAGCAATGCAGGTGTAGAAGCACGGTGGCTAGGAAAAACTCCCTAGAAAGGCCAAAACCTAGGAAGAAACCTAGAGAGGAACCATGCTATGAGGGGTGGCCAGTCCTCTTCTGGCTGTGCCGGGTGGAGATTATAACAGAACATGGCCAAGATGTTCAAATGTTCATAAATGACCAGCATGGTCAAATAATAATAATCACAGTGGTTGTCAAGGGTGCAGCAAGTCAGCACCTCAGGAGTAAATGTCAGTTGGCTTTTCATAGTCGATCATTAAGAGTATCTCTACCGCTCCTGCAGTCTCTAGAGAGTTGAAAACAGCAGGTCTGGGACAGGTAGCACGTCCGGTGAACAGGTCAGGGTTCCATAGCCGCAGGCAGAACAGTTGAAACTGGAGCAGCAGCACGGCCAGGTGGACTGGGGACAGCAAGGAGTCATCATGCCAGGTCGTCCTGAGGCATGGTCCTAGGGCTCAGGTCCTCCGAGAGAGAGAAAGAAAGAGAGAAAGAGAGAATTAGAGAGAGCATACTTAAATTCACACAGGACACCAGATAAGACAGGAGAAGTACTCCAGATATAACAAACTGACCCTAGCCCCCCGACACATAAACTACTGCAGCATAAATACTGGAGGCTGAGACAGGAGGGGTCAGGAGACACTGTGGCCCCATCCGATGATACCCCCGGACAGGGCCAAACAGGAAGGATATAACCCCACCCACTTTGCCAAAGCACAGCCCCCCAATCCACTAGAGGGATACCTTCAACCACCAACTTACCATCCTTTCCGTGAGAAGCATTCGGTTTTGCGATTGCATACATCCTTTTGGATTTGTGTACCCATGAAAACTATACCAAAAACGGTCAGACAGCTAGATACAGGATTCTTACATGGTTCAAGTTCAATGTCTAATTTAACTGATTAATGGTTAATATACAATATGATATAACAACATCTTACACTGACATAAATCCAAGGACAGAAAAGTAATGTATTATGTCACATGATTTTGGACAAATCTGTCAAGACACAAACCATGATAAAGGGTTAAACATAGGTTTTAAATGAACTGGTGAATTATCAGATTATTATTATCCAACAGCTGTAAGAAGATGTCCAGCGTAGGAAATCATCACTTGTACCCTAGTTTATAGAAAGACTACAATGTATTTCATGGTTTCAGGGTCAGCATCATCATTTCCCCATCATTATCTTTCATTATCTCCTATTTGAGGAACAAAAATGCTTAGCAGGTGTTTGTTTTGTATACTCTGTGTGTGTGCGTGTGCGTGCGTGTGTGTGTTTATGTGCTCGTTCATGTGTTCATGTTTGTGTGCACACGCAAGTGACTGCATGTATGTGAGAGACGGAGAGAAAAGCAAGTTTTGAGTGAAGGCGTGTTATATCATGTGGGGTAGTCCTACTGTATGCACCATCATTTCCTATTCTCTCCTGTATTTAGGAAGCATATTGTTATTTACAGTATATACGGTGTGTGTGCGTGCTTGGTTGTGTGTAGCTGTGTTTGCTTATTTTTATGTTTATGTGTTCGTTTATGTGTGTGTTTAGAAACAGCGGGGGTTGCTAATGAGAGTTCTCCTTGGGGAGCTTTTACAATGGTTTCTTCAGTGGCTTAGAGTGAATAAGGCCGGATGTTTCTGCTGCTGTGCTAAAACCTCACCATTGCACCTGTCAATGTGGGAAAAACATATATTTCAATCTATTTAAGCTTATTTAAGCTTGTTGTGTGCAACAGGGAGGGGCAATTCACTCCCCCCAAAAAAGATTGTTGAACATTTCTAGCCTGTCTATCTATGGGTAACATGATTGACGTGTTATGCTCAACCTGTTCAGTTTTTGACAACAAAACACCAGGAAATCATTTGACTATTAGATGTTCAATGTTTCTTTCAAAATAAATATTTAAAAAGGAATAGTTTCACCATATTAAAACGAGAGTTCAGTTCACGTAACAGGGCTGATCTTAAAATGAGGGACAGACGTCAACGAATCACTAATCACATGAAATAAATAATAATCTTCAGACATGCCTTTGTCAAAGCAACAAAATAACTAAGGCTGTACAATGATAGTGAAAACGTTGAGTATATTAGGGGGTTAGTCGGTTAAAATCTTCCTAGAAGTCACAGAGGGTTCAAAGAGGGACATGTCAAAATGCTGAATTTTGGCACTTTAGCAAATGCTTATTCATATGGAAAATCTGATTTATTGAATTATCCATGTGGTCTATATTAATGGGCACTTCATTTCATATAACAGGATTTTAAAATGCAATATTGATGCATCATTTCTACTTAACATATCAAAGGGACGCAAAAGGCACTCATTTCGGGGAATGATCCAGTATACGTTAAGTTCTGCCCATTTGACGTTGGTTGCAATGCTTTCGTCAAGTTTGTTTGTTATATGCACATGAAAGACATGGAGTCACTAAATGACCGATAATGTATCATGCTTGCACCCATTTTTTTTCTTCATTTAAATGCATGTTAGCGCTTTTGGTGTGTTTTTCTGCCAAGTATAATAAAAATGATTTTGTATGGGGAGGTTTTCCAATGCAAGATTTTGTATGCCTATTACAAGACTTGGTGGCATGACTTGTTGGGTGCCTGGATTAGTTTTAGTCTTTTTTGGCCTCCCAGGAGACGGATTGTCATGCCAGTTAATGTGTTCTGTTGTGTTCTGTGTTTAAAGGTTAGGCTTGTACACTGCCTGTTCTGCAGTCTTAATGAGACTGACATGAGTGCATGTGATGCCAATGAACAGTCACCATTTTGTTACAATATGATTTGGGCAGTTTTTATATTTGCCTTACATTTTAATTTAAAATATATATCTTACATGTTGGAATATGTTTGACAAAACATTTTCAAATACATTTTTTCAAATATATTTACCAAAAATATTGATGAATACATGTGAAAATATATTCTAAAATACATTCTCCAATGTATTTCAGAATTTTTTGGGAAATATTTTGAATGCATTTAACATACACTGAGTAAACCAAACATTAGGAACACCTGCCTAATATTGCATTGCACCCCGCTCTTTTACCATAAGAAAAGCCTCAGTTCATCGGGGGTGTCGAAAGTGTCATGACTGTCCTGTGAGGATCCAAATAGGTCAGATCAGCTTGGCAATGGATGACAGTAACCAGACCCTCTCTCACCCACAGAGGGGGGAGGAGGGAGCTGGTGGGGGGTTGACACCGCACGCCCTGTTGTAAATGAAAGGAGAGGAGATCCAGGGTCACAAAGGAATGTGCTTTGTCTCCAAAGACTTTTTTCCAGCCGAAACTCAAACACATTCTAAAGCGAATACTGGAACAATATTTCTAATGTAGAACGTGGGGAATGGTCAGAGATGATCTAAAGAATAATGATGTCATTTCGGTTGTTATTTTGTGACGTCAATAAAAATGTTATAAAGGAAATACTGTAACTTGAAAAGTATACCCACTACATGTACACTACACGTTGTGCATGAAATATGAAAAATGATTAAAGTAGTTTTGTTAACATAGGGAACTATCAGAGATAAAAAAAAAAAATCTATAAACTTTGCACAGTAAGTAGCCACACCACGAGTGAGGTCAGAGAGCGTGTCAGCCTGACAGAACCGTCCCTTTTAACCAGAGTGTATAAAAGGATTGGTAAAAAACAACATTTAGACCAGAGAGGCGTGTAGCTGCAGCTCACGCCAAAAGTGGTTTGAACTCTGAAATCTAAACACGAGGTAGAGACGATAACGTCACCTCCCGGACAATAACTGGTACGGCTGATTAGCTGTCCTATGTAAAGTATCTAGAAAAGGGAATTTAAGTGGGACGATTCTACTACTTTTAAGACCATCGTAGTCTACTACTCTCATCACCCCACTGAGAACTATTGATACGGCTGGCTAGCCTATCTTCAATAATACTTTTTCATGGCGAGTGGAAGCAGAGTGTAGTTCAGTTCAGGACTACACGACGAGTCGCGGGATGCCGGGCGACGGCAGAGGAGAGCAACAGTAGAAGAAATGGATTGGACCCCTTCTGGACAATCAGAGCCTTACAAGCGTGCCGCGGAAAGGCCCAACACTCTTCCTAAAGAAGGCCTGATACCGACAGAGATTCAAAGGCATTTACACGTAAATAGATTCATGATTTCTTACTCCAAACGGGTGGTGGTTTGTGTGCAAAGAATATCATTACCGTGAGAGTAGTTCCTAAAATGTATCAACAATAAGTATCTCTTTCACTCTCTCTCTCTCCCTCCCTCTCCATCTCCTTTGTAACAAGCCGCCATGTGTTGTGTCAGTCCGCTAGGGACCTTTTTCTAATGTATAAGTGTGTATGTTTATCCTGTGTTATCATTTAGTTAGCTAGTAAATAATAAATAATTAAACCAATTTGTGTAGTACTGAATCATAAGTAAGGCTGGGTTTTTTGCAGATGCAGGAGGTTACGACTGTTCAGAATGATGATAAGATACGAGGTTATGATTAATACGTTGACTGTTTTATGGATGTGATAGGTAAAGACCTTAATAGGTTAATTCGGGAGATGGTAACTCTATAAACAAACACTCTCGTGGTGCCCCAAATCCTAAGGAGTTAATTGTGACATGATTAATTTAATTGGGTAACAATTAAACGTAGTTAGTTGATTAAATAAATAACAGTCATCGGATTAATGAAAGTAAAGTCACGTCAAAAGCTTTCCACAGTTGACTCCAATGCATCCCACAGCTGTGTCAAGTTGGCTGGATGTCCTTTGGGTGGCGGTCCATTATTGATACACATGGGAAATTTTTAGCAGGAAAGATCCAGCAGTGTTGCAGTTTTTGACACAAACCGGTGCGCCTGGCACCTACTGAATGGCACACATACACAATCCATGTCTCAATTGTCTCAAGGCTTAAAAATCCTTCTTTAACCTGTCTCCTCCCCTTCATCTACACTGATTGAAGTGGATTTAACAAGTGACATCAATAAGGGATCATAGCTTTCACCTGGATTCCCCTGGTCAGTCTATGTCACTCAGTGTATATTGTGATATACATTTTACATGTATTCATTTAATATTTAAAATTTAACATATTTTAAATACATTCCAACATATATTACAGAATATATGTTGGAATGTATTTAAAATATATTAAATAAAAAATAAAATAATACATTATTTGGCCAATTTTAAATATTCTGCGTATCCTAAATGGAGATTTTTTTAAAGTAGGCTAAATCTATCTATATAATACAATGTTATTGTGAGAATTTGGAAAATTGGCTTTATCTATCATTTGGGTTACAGAACGACCCATGTCCTGGCTTACAGTGTCTTCAGAAAGTATTCACACCCATTGACTTTTTCCACATTTTGTTATGTTACAGCCTGAATTTAAAATTGATTCAATTGAGATGTTTTGCCACTGGCCTACACACAATACCCCATAATATCAAAGTGGAATTATGTTTTTCAAAATGTTTACAAAATGTTAACATTAAAAAGCTGAAATGAGTCTATAAGTATTCAACCCCTTTGTTATGGCAAGCCAAAATAAGTTCAGGAGTAAAAATGTGCTTAACAAGTCACATAATAAGTTGCATGGACTCACTCTGTGTGCAATAATAGTGTTTAACATTATTTTTTAATTACTACCTCATCTCTGTACCCCACACATACAATTAGCTGTAAGTTCTCAGTCGAGCAGTGAATTTCAAACACAGATTCAACCACAAAGACCAGGGAGGTTTTCCAATTCCCCACAAAGAAGGGCACCTGCTAGTAGATGGGTAAAAAAAAGCATATATCTCTTTGGTCATGGTGAAGTTATTCATTACACTTTGGATGGTGTATCAGTACAGGCGTCCTTCTTAACTCAGTTGCTGGAGAGGAAGGAAACCGCTCAGGGATTTTACCATGAGGCCAATGGTGACTTTAAAACAGTTACAGAGTTTGATGGCTGTGATAGGAGAAAACTGAGGATGGATCAACAACATTGTAGTTACTGTATAATACTAACCTAATTGACAGAGCGAAAAGAATGTACAGAATAAAAATGTTCTAACACAAGCATCCGGTTTGCAACAAGGCAATAAAGTAATACTGCAAAAAAATATGGCAAAGTGTTATGTTTGTGGCAAACCCAATATAACACATTACTGAGTATCACTCCATATTTTCAAGCATAGTGGTGGCTGCATCATGTTATGGAAATGCTTGTGATTAAGGCCTGGGAAGTTTTTCAGAGTAAAAATTTAACTGAATGGAGCTAAGCACAGGCACAATTCTAGAGGAAAACCTGGTTCAGTCTGCTTTCCACCAGACACTGGTGGAAAATAAATAACCTAAAACACAAGGCCTAAATAACCTAAAACACAAGGCCAAATCTACACTGGAGTTGCTTACCAAGAAGACAGTGAATGAGTGACAGAGTTTTGAGTTTTGAGTTGAATCTGCTTGAAAATATATGGCAAAACCTGAAAATGGTTTTCTAGCAATGATCAACAACCAATTTGACAGAGTTTAAAGAATTTTGAAAAGTATAATGGACGAATGTTGCACAATTCAGGTGTAGAAAGCTCTTAGAGACTTACCCAGAAAGAAAAAGCAGTAATTGCTGTAAAAGGTGACTCTAACATGTGTTGACTCAGGGGGTTGAATACTTATCTAATCAAGATATATACGTGTTATATTTTTCACAAATACAAATGTTAGAGTGTTTTGTGTAGATTGTTGACAAAAAAAATCATAATTAAAATTAAATAAATTTGAATCCTACTTAGTAACACAAAAAAATATGGAAAATGTCATTGGGTTTGAATACTTTCTGAAGTCACTGTATTGCTGGCATTCTGAGGATGCAGAGACACCCCTCACTCTTGTCTTTATCCTGGGGTAACATTACCATCTGCTGGTGCAAGCTAGTTTTACATTCACACAAACAACACACTTGCGCACGCACGCACGCACGCTCACACACACACTCGTGGGTGCCACATGGCATTTTATTTCCTCTGTGATGTCCCTGGGGTGAGTGGTCTGTCTGCCAGAGTGAAATTGGCTCAGTGAAGGTATTTGACAGGTGGACAGCTGCCTGTGAGGTCAGTATAATACAGTGCATTCGGAAAGTATTCAGACCCCTTGACTTTTTCCACATTTTGTTACGTTACAGCCTTATTCTAAAATGGATTCAATAATTTTTTTCCCCCCTCATCAATCTACACACAACACCCCATAATGACAAAGCAAAAACAGGTTTTTAGACATTTTTGCAGATCCTCTCGATTGAATGGGGAGCATGGCTGCACAGCTATTATCAGGTCTCTCCAGAGATGTTAGATCGGGTTCAAGTCCGGGCTCTGGCTCAAGGACATTCAGAGACTTGTCCCGAAGCCACTCCTGCGTTGTCTTGACTGTGTGCTTAGGGTCGTTGTCCTGTTGGAAGGTGAACCTTCGCCCCAGTCTGAGGTCCTGAGCGCTCTGGAGCATGTTTTCATCAAGGATCTCACTGCACATTGCTCCGTTCATCTTTACCTCGATCCTGACTAGTCTCCCAGTCCCTGCCGCTGAAAGACAGCCCCAAAGCATGATGCTGCCACCACCATGCTTCACAATAGGGATGGTGTCAGGTTTCCTCCAGACGTGATGCTTGGCATTCAGGCCAAAGAGTTCAATCTTGGTTTCATCAGACCAGAGAATGTTGTTTCTCATGGTCTGAGAGTTTTTAGGTGCCTTTTGGCAAACTCCAAGCGGGCTGCCATGTGCCTTTTACTGAGGAGTGGCTTCCGTCTGGCCACTAGCATAAAGGCCTGATTGGTGGAGTGCTGCAGAGATGGTTGTCCTTCTGGAAGGTTCTCCCATCTCCACAGAGAAACTATTGAACTCTAGCAGAGTGACCATTGGGTTCTTGGTCACCTCCCTGACCATGGCCCTTCTCCCTCGATTGCTCAGTTTGGCCGTGAACTCAGCTCTAGGAAGAGTCTTGGTGATTCCATTCTTCTTCCGTGTAAGATTGATGGAGGCCACTGTGTTCTTGGACCTTCCATGCCGCATACATTTTTTAGTACCCTTCCCCAGATCTGTGCCTCGACACAATCCTGTCTCGGCGATCTACGGACAATTCCTTCAACCTCATGGCTTGGATTTTGCTCTGACATGCACTGTCAACTGTGGGACCTTACATAGACAGGTGTGTGCATTTCCAAATCATGTCCAATCAATTGAATTTACCACAGGTGGACTCCAATGAAGATAATCAATGGAAATTTCGAGTGTCATAGCAAACGGTCTGAATACTTATGTAAATAAGGTATTTTATTTTTTAACGTATGTTTTTGGTTTGTCAGTATGGGCTATTGTGTGTAGATTGGTGAGGGAAAATGTTTTGTGTAATCCATTTTTAAATAACGCTGAAACGTAACAAAATGTGGAAAAAATCAAGGGGTCTGAATACTTTCCGAACGCACTGTAGATGGTCAGAAGGGGGAAAAAATAAGTGTGCACTTATTCAGCCATCCTTCAGGGGCTAATGCACCTTAGATGATAATATCCATTGGATCATCACATTATACACTTCTACCCAAAACAGGTTCAAATTTTCATTTTTTATTTAGAAGCAATTCTTTGATTTGCAAATGGTTAACATTAAAGCCAATTTGATAGTAGGAATATTACAGGCAGGTACAGCTGTTTACATCTGATTGTGATAAAGTATTACAACAGTCAGTCCTATTGACACAGTACAGTACACAGCCTTGTCCAATAAGAGACGAGCATGAACCACCCAACCAATTAACAGTCACATTGCTTTTTAGAGTAGACCAATCAGCGTATATATACCATCCAGAAGAACCAATACATTCACATATTTAATTCCAACATGTTCATTGGACTATTGGCCCATGCATATACTGTATATTGTAAAAATATAGCATTTTGAATAAATACTAAATATATTTAAGAGCAAATGTCAGACAATACCAGATATATTTTTCACAATACTGTATCTTCAGGTAGTTAACTATATACTTCTTTAACCAGTAGAGGTCAGTATTCAGCTCCTAAGCTGAGGTTTCTGACGAACAGGTGAGAGAGACAGCACCACCCCACCTTGTGAGTACAGCCCCTTTCCTTTAGGACTGGGTTCTTAAAGGACCGGGTATGAAAAACCACATTGCGCCACATACCTCTTCATTTTCTGATAGGCAAGCTAGGATATTCTCATCATGCCATTACTTCACACCAGCCATCGTTCAATACAGAGAAGAGGTGGGTGTGGAAGAGAGAAGAGAAGTCCCCTAAAAACAACCGTTCTACTTTTCTAGCAGTGAAAGCAGCCTGTGTGTGTCCGTACGGGACAGGGGGTGGTAACATTACTAACTGACTGAAACGTTACAGAAAATGTTACAACCCCTATTACATTATGGCCAGTGATGGATAGTAGTCTACTGCAAGGCTTCCCGTGCTCAGTGGTGTGATGTTGCACCATAGTCCTGTAGAGATATGAATGACACTGTATCTGGAATGTAAAATAGCCTGACATTCGTTGTGCATTTTGTAGCAATTTGGGTGCATACATCATTTAATTTGTCGTCTAGAAGCAGGCAGACAGAGGAAGGGATGTATTACAGTGGAGCGAGCGAGAGAGTGTGTGTGAGCGTGAGGTGTGTGAGTGACAAAGAGAGAGATAGAGCGGGAAAGTCAATTGTTCAGTAGAGTATACAGTTTCTGCAACATACTGCAGCTGTAGCTTGTGTAGCTTCTGCGAGGGTTGTTATATTGCTGCGTGTTGCGTCCTTCTGAACAACCTTCATATTGGAAGACGTCTGAGTGAGTCAGTCGTCAGGCCGTACTGACGAAAACCAAGCTTGGATATGTACAGCGTGTGTCAATCAAACAGAGTGAAACAAATTGCATTGCAAAATAAATATACTGTCTGTATTTGATAAAACGCCATAATAACATTCAGACTGTATTTAGTTAAATAAATGGCTCATGTCCAAATATAAAATAATAGTGATGTCATTAATGAACACGTTTCCATCCAGTTTTCATGTGAGTAAAGTCAGACCGTATAAAAAAAAAATCACAACAGCTGTGATGCAAACAGGAAATTTCGTAACAATTTTATAAATGCCGACAGAGAATTTGTTCGTTAGACATGGTGGGATATTTTTGTGTCGGTAAAATTTATTTTGCGTGAAATGCCGCTGGAAACACCTTTATGCGCAAATAAGTAACTCGGGAAGCCATGCAGTTTATTAGGCTACATATTAAGTCAATTATGATGAACTTCACAGGGTGTTGAAAGTGCACGCTGTGAACTTTATGTTCTGTTCGAATAAATATCGAGGGTCTTATTCTGGTGTCATGATGATCGATGCTTGACTGCCATTTGACAAATGCAAATATTCTTATCCATAATAATCTCACTGTGTAGATTAGCCTACCCGCAGTGTATCTGCGAGCTGTTGGCTGACCAGAGTAGGTATATTTGATATTTAAGGCAACAGTTTTTGTGTCAAAACTAGTGTAAAATGCGATGGAAACACATTGACTTAGTTCTTCAATATGTTCAAACGTTCATTGACCTATCTGGCTTTAATGGCCATGTACTCCTATAATCTCCAACTGGCACAGCCAGAAGAGGACTGGCCAGCCTTCAGGGACTGGTACTCTATATTTTCTTCTAGGTTCCGGCCTTTCTAGGGAGTTTTTCCCTTATACATCTGCATTGCTTCCTGTTTGGGGTTTTAGGCTGGGTTTCTGTATAACACTGTGACATCTGCTGATGGAAAAAGGTATTTATAAATACATTTGATTGATTAATTGGTTGATTGAACTTTTGGCTCTCAAGTTGCGCAGCGGTCTAAGGCACTGCATCTCAGTGCAAGAGGAGTTACTACAGTCCCTGGTTCGAATCCAGGCTGTATCACATCCGGCTGTGATTGGGTGGCGCACAATTGGCCCAGTGTTGTCCAGGTTTGGCTGGGGTAGGCTGTCATTGTAAATAAGAATTTGTTCTTAACTGACTTGCCTAGTTAAATAAAGGTTAAACATATATCTTTTTTAAACACACAACAACAAAAAATGTTGAACTTGAATTTAAGCGAAAATTTAAATTTTGTGTGCAATACATCACGCACAGATTTAATTTTCCTGCCGCAAGTCAGTTTGCTTAAAACACACCATCGGGTGGAAAATGTGCATATTTTCGTTATGCGGATTTTAAAATATTCGCATGAAAATCTGTTGCCAATTGGATGGAAACCTAGCTACAGGTATAAAAAGGAAAAAGGAAAAACATAGTATTGATAATAAAATGACCGATTTTTAAGGTAAATCATGTGTTTAAGATTATTTTGGCCTGAATAGCTTGTTTTATATTAGAAAGCAGCAATCCATCATCCTTCTGGTGTCCTTCTGCCCTCTTCCTGGATCACCTGTCAATCACCACTGTCGCCACTGCTACTGGGTTTTTGAGTGTCACATTGGCTGGCTGCCAAACAGTTGATACATTGTTCCCACTCACTAAATGTTGGCAGAAATGTGAAGAATGTGTGCTATTCTGGTTCCGTGGGGCTCCAGTCCAATAGGCCTATCTGTGAGCTGAGCTCTGGTCGGTGGGGAGACATAGGCAGTGGTGGTGAATACAGCCTTTGTCTGTCCTCCAGACAGTCTGGAAAAGGGTATGGTCCATGACAGTGGAGGCTGGTGGGAGGAGCTATAGGAGGACGGGCTCATTGTAATGGCTGCATTTGAATTAATGGAATGGAGTCAAACATGTGGTTTCCGTATGTTTGATCCGTTTGATACCGTTCCATTTATTCCACTCCAGCCATTACAATGAGCCCGTCCTCTTATACCTCCACCCACCAGCCTCCTCTGGTCCAGGGAAAGAGGTCCGGGGTATAGTGGGTCCAGGGTGGGTGGGTCCGGGGCTGGGGTAGGGGTTAGAGAGGGGCTACGGGAGGGGGCTCAGAGGAGAGAGGCTGTGGTGGTGGTGATGATGGTGGCAGAGGTGGTGGTAGAGGGGTTGGAGGCCTGGGTGGTGGTGGAATCTGAGTGGGTCTTGAGTAGGTCAACTATCTCAGCGTGGGAGGACGCTACCGCCACCGACACAGCCCTCTGACCATCCTAGAGAGAGAGAGAGAATGTTGATTCACTTTTAGAGAAAACAAAAACAGTGTGGGTCAATCATGTTTGAACAGTGAACACTGTCCTCTCCACTAGCCAGAGAATGTGTGCTTTAGACCCCTCCCTCCCTCCCCTTCCCACAGTGGGACCAACAGGAGAAACAGGAGACCTGGGTATTGAGCGTACAGGCAAAACCTACACCCCAAAACATTTTATTGTCACAATGGGCCAGTGGTGCAATGGATAATGCGTCTGACTCTGAATCGGACGAGAGTGAGAGCAGGATAATACCATGTCAGGACCATGGGAAAGGAAGAGATAGAGAGAGTGATATTTGCAGCCTGTCTGCCACAGCCCACACCCACACAGTGATGTATGGGGTTCCAGGGTCTACTTTGCCCTGGAGGCCTCACACAAGGTCTGATTCTAGCCATAGCATCCACGCAATTCGCATACAGACACCTCTACACATCAAGTACAGTGTAATGCCTTCTAGGAGGGATTAGTGTGTCAAACCCAGAGAGACATCACTACAAACCAGTCATTAACCTAGAAGCTAATATCTGGCTGCCCATGCTGCTATCACTCGGTGGAGGTAAAATAGGATAGTGTGTTTCTGGTCAATTCCCTGCAGCCCAAAGGTTAGGGGATTTGACATCCTCTGCGAGTCTCTGTACTCATTCAATTAAATTAACATGATGCACTTCACAGTTTTAGCCATGTGGTGGCACTGTTGTGTTGTTTTGAAATGCAACATTTTGGGAAGTCCAAAAGTAAATGTACTGTATGTACCACAGGACGCTGCTAAGGGGAGAACGGCTCATAATACGGAACGGAACAGAGCAAATGAAATGGCATCAAACAAATGGAAACAATGTATTTGATTCCATTGAATCTGCTCCAGACATTACCACGAGTCCATTCTCCCCAATGAAGGTGCCACCAATCTCCTGTGGTATGTATGTGTTCATGTTTGTGTGTATGCCCTGATGTGTGTATGTGTACAGCATGTGTGTGCGTGCGTTCCTACCTTGTCTGTGAGGCTGGTGTCACAGTGGCCAGACTCCAGTAGCACCCGAACGATCTCGGTGTGACCGTGCTCACACGCGCACATGAGTGCGGTCGAACCGTCTTTGTCCTGAATGTTGAGGTCAGCTTGGCAGCTCAGCAGCAACCGCACCATGGCTGTACGACCATGGCTGACCGATAGCATCAGAGCCGTCTGCCCTGCCTAGAAACCAGGAGAGAGAGAAGCAAGAGAAAAGAAAAGAGCACAGGAAGGAAACGTGAGAGAGGGAAACGATATATGTTTGTGGTAGGAAGAATGAGTGTGAGGAAGAGAGTCAAATACACTGGTCCTGAGTGACTGGGTGAGTAGGTTTGTATTGAGTATAGGTATTTTTTGCTAAATATATATACTTTTTTGGGGCACACAAGAAAATATAAAACAAAAGTATGAAGGTTTAAAAGGTGAACAACAACTCATTTGTGCAGGAGAGGTAAAAAAAAGGGCTTGTAGGTGACTGTGTGCAGGTGTTTCAATGTCTATAGAATGGCTTATACAGTAGATAGCTGAGTGAATATACAGTCTGTGACTGCCTGAGTGCAGGTTAGTGTGACTATACAGCGGCTCAGTGTTAATGTGTGTCTGTGAGTGTACAATGTGTGTGTGTGTGGGGGGGTGGGGGGGGGGGGGTTGAGAGAGTTTGTACATGTTTTGTGTACCTGGCTGGCGCGGGCATTGACATCTCCCTGTCTCAGTAGCTGCAGAGCCACCTCCATGTCCTCTGATCCATCAGCAGCTGTCAGGGAGGCCAGCATCACGGCTGTGTAGCCCGCCTTGTTCACGATGTCCACCTCACACAGACCTACACACACACACACACACACACACATACAGTACACAAAACCAAAAGTACATGAACACACACACAGACATACGTACGGGTGCTCAAGCGTTCCGCGAGCACATACAAACTCACACAACAGGCCATTTCAAGTCAATAGCTAAGGACTCGATGAGGAAAAAGGGTATGGAGAAGAAAAAAAGGGGAGCTAGAGAGACTGAGAAAAAGGGGTGAGAGAGAAAAAGGGGTGAGAGAGAGAAAAAGGGGTGAGAGAGATTTGAATTGATAGATGAGAGTGCGGGGTTTTGGAGAGAGGTGTATGATTATCCCGTACCTGTGTCCAGCAGCAGTTTGACCACAGGGAAGTTGGAGTGGGACACGCTGTAGTGGAGCGCTGTGTTGCCGTTACCGTCGGCCAGGTTCACGATGTAACGCAGGAGGGTCGGCGTGGCGATGCCCACCTCTCTCAGGTAGAGGGTGACGGTGTCAGCCAGAGAGTCCTTCTGACTGGACACACGGAACCACTCCTGGTACAACACCATCAGGACATGTCTCTGACAGAGGGAGAGAACACACACACACACACACACACACACTATGACACACACACTCATGGTACAACACCATCAGGACATGTCTCTGACAGAGGGAGAGAACACACACACACACATACTATGACACACACACTCCTGGTACAACACCGTCAGGACATGTCTCTGACCGAGGGAAAGAACACACACACACACACACTATGACACACACACTCCTGGTACAACACCGTCAGGACATGTCTCTGACAGAGGGAGAGAACACACACACACAATATGACACACACACACTCCTTGTACAACACCATCAGGACATGTCTCTGACAGAGGGAGAGAACACACACACACACACTATGACACACACACTCCTGGTACAACACCATCAGGACATGTCTCTGACAGAGGGAGAGAACACACACACACACACACACACTCTCCTGGTACAACGCTGTCAGAACATGTCTCTGAGGGGAGACACAAACACACACTGTTACACACACAACACACACTCTCCTGGTACATTACCGGCAGAATATGTCTGTTGTACGGTGTTGTGCCTAACAAGGGTTAGGGTTGCAGTAGGTTAAGGTTAGGGTTGGGTTGAGGCTAGGGTTAGTGTTGTACGGTCACCCGTACAACACAACCCGATAGCGGGGTGACACTCCGAGGGCCCTCACCTCCTCCCTGTAGGCCGTCTCGTCGTTGTTGGTAATCAAGCCTACCACTGTAGTGTCGTCCGCAAACTTGATGATTGAGTTGGAGGCGTGCATGGCCACGCAGTCGTGGGTGAACAGGGAGTACAGGAGAGGGCTCAGAACGCACCCTTGTGGGGCCCCAGTGTTGAGGATCAGCGGGGTGGAGATGTTGTTACCTACTCTCACCACCTGGGGGCGGCCTGTCAGGAAGTCCAGGACCCAGTTGCACAGGGCGGGGTCGAGACCCAGGGTCTCGAGCTTGATGCCGAGTTTGGAGGGTACTATGGTGTTAAATGCTGAGCTGTAGTCGATGAACAGCATTCTCACATAGGTATTCCTCTTGTCCAGATGGGTTAGGGCAGTGTGCAGTGTGGTTGCGATTGCGTCGTCTGTGGACCTGTTGGGTCGGTAAGTAAATTGGAGTGGGTCTAGGGTGTCAGGTAGGGTGGAGGTGATATGGTTCTTGACTAGTCTCTCAAAGCACTTCATGATGACGGAAGTGAATGCTACGGGGCGGTAGTCGTTTAGCTCAGTTACCTTAGCTTTCTTGGGAACAGGAACAATGGTGGCTCTCTTGAAGCATGTGGGAACAGCAGACTGGGATAAGGATTGATTGAATATGTCCTTAATAACCTGTTGAGGACAGAGGGCGCTATTTTCACTTTGGGGGAAAATCGTGCCCAATTTAAACGGCCTCGTACTCAATTCTTGCTCGTACAATATGCATATTATTATTACTATTGGATAGAAAACACTCTCTAGTTTCTAAAACCGTTTGAATTATATCTGTGAGTAAAACAGAACTCATTTTGCAGCAAACTTCCTGACAGGAAGTGGAAAATCTGAAATCGATGCTCTGTTCTAGGGCCTGCCTATAAATGTCCTTGATATTTATTAGTATACATGCACTTCATACGTCTTCCACTAGATGTCGACAGGCAGTGAGAGAAGAAATGGAGTGTATAACTTGATCTGGGGTCGAATAAAAGCTCTTGGCATGACGTGTCACCAGTTTCCTGTTTTCTGGGGCGTGAGAGAAGGGACCTGGTATTGCCTTCTGAAAAGCTGTCGTTATAGATGACTAATATCTCCGGCTTTGATTTTATTTGATAAATGTGACAATATCATCGTAAAGTATGTTTTTTCAATATAGTTTTATTAGATTATTGAAATTTATTCGGGACGTTAGGCGTGTTGCGTTGTGTGCCTTTGTTCAGGAAGGAGAGCTTCGCGCTACTTTGCTAGCTTTCCGTGCTAATTGACTGGAGAAGAGGACATTCTAAAACCAAACAACGATTGTTCTGGACAAAGGACCCCTTGTACAACATTCTGATGGAAGATCATCAAAAGTAGGACCCATTTTATGATGCTATTTCATATATCTGTCGAACATGTGAACTAGTAGTTTGCGCCCAGATTTTGGGCACTCTCTCGCTATAACTAAGCTGGATGTCGTAATGAAGTTATTTTTAGAATTCTAACACGGCGATTGCATTAAGAACTAGTGTATCTATCATTTCCTATACAACATGTATTTTCTAGTAACGTTTATGAATAGTTATTTGGTCAGAATAGTTGAGTGTCATAAAAATATCCGCACATTCTGGGAAAAAGATGCTACGTTAGCACAATGTATAACCACCGATTTCAGCTCTAAATATGCACATTTTCGGACAAAACATAAGTCTATGTATAACCTGATGTTATAGGACTGTCATCTGATGAAGGTTTATGAAGGTTAGTGAAAATTAATATCTTTTGCTGGTTTATTCGCTATCGCTAACGTGCCTATTGCTATCGCTAACGTGCCTTGATGAATGAATGCGGTAGTGTGGTAGGCTATTGTAGTAAGCTAATATAATGCTATATTGTGTTTTCGCTGTAAAACACTTAAAAAATCGGAAATATTGGCTGGATTCACAAGATGTTTGTCTTTAATTTGCTGTACACCATCGATTTTTCAGAAATGTTTTATGACGAGTATTTAGGTATTTCACGTTGGTCTCTATAATTACTCTGGCTGCTTCGGTGCTATTTTTGATGGTAGCTGTGATGGTAGCTGCAATGTAAAACTGATTTATACCTCAAATATGCACATTTTTCGAACAAAACATAGATTTATTGTGTAACATGTTATAGGACTGTCATCTGATTAAGTTGTTTCTTGGTTAGTTTGGTTGGATCTTGGTTAGTTATGTTGGTTTTGTGCATGCTGTGAAAAATGTCTGTCCTTTTTTGTATTTGGTGGTGAGCTAACATAAATATACGTGGTGTTTTCGCTGTAAAACATTTTAAAAATCGGACATGTTGGCTGGATTCACAAGATGTGTATCTTTCATTTGCTGTATTGGACTTGTTAATGTGTGAAAGTTAAATATTTCTCAAAAATATTTTTTGAATTTCGCGCTCTGCCTTTTCAGTGGAATGTGGGAGGAGTTCCGCTAGCGGAACCCCGGAGCCAGACAGGTTAAACACACCAGCCAGCTGGTCTGCGCATGCTCTGAGGACGCGGCTGGGAATGCCGTCTGGGCCTGCAGCCTTGCGAGGGTTAACACGTTTAAATTATTATATATTATATAAAGTATTAGTCACCTCGGCTGCAGTGAAGGAGAGCCCGCAGGTTTTGGTAGTATTGTCCTCAAAGCGAGCAAAAAAGTTATTTAGTCTGTCTGGGAGCAAGACATCCTGGTCCGCGACGGGGCTGGTTTTCTTTTTGTAATCCGTGATTGACTGTAGACCCTGCCACATACCTCTTGTTTCTGAGCTGTTGAATTGCGACTCTACTTTGTCTCTATACTGGGACTTAGCTTGTTTGATTGCCTTGCGGATGGAATAGCTACACTGTTTGTATTCGATCATGTTTCCGGTCACCTTGCCCTGGTTAAAAGCAGTGGTTCGCGCTTTCAGTTTCACGTGAATGCTGCCATCAATCCACGGTTTCTGGTTTGGGAATGTTTTAATCGTTGCTGTGGGTACGACATCGTCAATGCACTTTCTAATGAACTCGCTCACCGAATCAGCATATTCGTCAATGTTGTTGTTGGACGCAATGCGGAACATATCCCAATCCACGTGATCGAAGCAGTCTCGAAGCAGACCTGAGCGCGGGAGCTTGCTGTTTTAGTTTCTGTTTGTAGGCTGGAAGCAACAAAATGGAGTCGTGGTCAGCTTTTCCGAAAGGAGGGCGGGGGAGGGCCTTATATGCGTCGCGGAAGTTAGTATAACAATGATCCAAGGTTTTACCAGCCCTGGTAGCACAATCGATATGCTGATAGAATTTAGGGGGTTTTGTTTTCAGATTAGCCTTGTTAAAATCCCCAGCTACGATGAATGCAGCCTCAGGGTGTGTGGTTTCCAGTTTACAAAGAGTCAGATAAAGTTCGTTCAGGGCCATCGATCTGTCTGCTTGGGGGGGAATATATACGGCTGTGATTATAATCGAAGAGAATTCCGGTCGACATTTGATTCTGAGGAATTCTAAATCTGGTGAACAGAATGACTTGAGTTCCTGTATGTTGTTATGATCACACCACGTCTCGTTGATCATAAGGCATACACCCCCGCCCCTCTTCTTACCAGAAAGATGTTTGTTTCTGTCGGCGCGATGCGTGAAGAAACCAGCTGGCTGCACCGACTCCGTTAGCGTCTCTCGAGTGAGCCATGTTTCCGTGAAGCAAAGAACATTACAATCCCTGATGTCTCTCTGGAATGTTACCCGTGCTCGGATTTCATCAACCTTATTGTCAAGAGACTGGACATTGGCGAGTAGTATGCTAGGGAGTGGAGCGCGATGTGCCCATCTCCGAAGCCTGACCAGGAGACCGCCTCGTTTGCCCCTTTTTCGGCGTCGTTGTTTAGGGTCACCGGCTGGGATCAGATCCATTGTATTGGGTGGAAGGCAAAACACCAGATCCGCTTCGGGAGAGTCATATTCCTGGTTGTAATGATGGTGAGTTGACGTTGCTCTTATATTCAGTAGTTCCTCCCGACTGTATGTAATGAAACCTAAGATTACCTGGGGTACCAATGTAAGGAATAACACATAAAACAACAAAATACTGCATAGTTTCCTAGGAACGCGAAGCGAGGCAGCCATCTCGGTCGGTGCCGGAAGTACTCGGACATGAAGCTAGGGTTAGGGTTATGGGTGGGTTTAGGGTTTAGCCGAGGTGTGGACTTCAAGGTAGGGTTAGGGTTCACGTTTGTTAGCACTTGTACTGTACAAAAAATATGTTTTCAGGTATTTTCTCAGTTTTTATTGAAAGCGGTACAAAAATGAAGTACATAGAGTGAATACCAGTCGGGCTGGGATTCAAATCCCAAGCTGTTCATGGATCGCATACAGTACCAGCCAAAACTTTGGACATCTACTCACTGAAGGGTTTTTCTTTATTTTTACTATTTTCTACATTGTAGAATATTAGTGAAGACATCAAAACTATGAAATAACACATATGGAATCATGTAGTAACCAAATAGGTGTTAAATAAATCAAAATATATTTTGGATTCTTCAAAATAGCCTTGATGACAGCTTTGCACACTCTTGGTATTCTCTCAACCAGCTTCACGAGGAATGCTTTTCCAACAGTCTTGAAGGAATTCCCACATACATGTATGCTGAGCACTTGTTGGCTGCTTTTCCTTCACTCTGCAGTCCAACTCATCCAAAACCATCTCAATTGGGTTGAGATCGGGTGATTGTGGAGGCCAGGTCATCTGATGCAGCACTCCATCACTCTCCTTCTTGGTCAAATAGCCCTTACACAGCCTGGAGGTGTTTTGGGTCATTGTCATGTTGAAAAACAAATGATAGTCCCACTAGGCGCAAACCAGATGAGATGGCGTATCACTGCAGAATGCTGTGGTAGCCATGCTGGTTAAGTGTGCCTTGAATTCTAAATAAATCACCTACAGTGTCACCAGCAAAGCACCCCCACACCATCACACCTCCTCCATGCTTCACGGTGGGAACCACACATGCGGAGATCATCCGTTCACCTACTCCGCGTCTCACAAAGACACGGTGGTTGGAACCAAACATCTCAAATTTGGACTCATCAGACCAAAGGACAAATTTTCACCGGTGTAATGTCCATTGCTTGTGTTTCTTGGCCCAAGCAAGTCTCTTCTTATTATTGATGTCCTTTAGTAGTGGTTTCTTTGCAGGAATTTGACCATGAAGGCCTGATTCACACAGTCTCCTCTGAACAGTTGATGTTGAGATGTGTCTGTTACCTGAACTCTGTGAAGCATTTATTTGGGCTGCAATCAGTTAACTCTAATGAACTTATCCTCTGCAGCAGAGGTAACTCTGGGTCTTCCTTTCCCGTGGCGGTCCTCATGAGAGCCAGTTTCATCATAGCGCTTGATGGTTTTTGTGAAGTTCTTGAAATGTTCCTTATTGACTGACCTTCATGTCAAAGTAATGATGGACTTTTGTTTCTCTTTGCTTATTTGAGCTGTTCTTGCCATAATATGGACTTGGTCTTTTACCAAATAGAGCTATCTTCTGTATACCAACTCTACCTTGTCACAACACAACTGATTGGTTAAGAAGGAAAGAAATTCCACAAATTACTTTCAACAAGGCACACCTGTTTATTGAAATGTGTTTCAGGTGACTACCTCATGAAGCTGGTTGAGAGAATGCCAAGGGTGAGTGTGCAAAGTTGTCATCAAGGCAAAGGGTGGCTACTTTGAAGAATCTCAAATATAAAATATATTTTGATTTGTTTAATTTGTTTAACATTTTTGTTGGTTACTACCTGATTCCATATGTGTTATTTCATAGTTTTGACGTCTTCACTATTATTCTACAATGTAGAAAATAGTCAAAATAAAGATAAAACCTTGAATGAGTAGGTGTGTCCAAACTTTTGACTGGTACTGTATGTGAAGAGGGTGTCGGCCTTACGACTAACCTCAGGCACGACAGTTTGAAGGGAACCGTTCTTACCATTTCTACATCGGGGGCCACCACCTCTGCCATACGATCCTTAATGTAGTGACACGCTTCCATGAAGCCCTTATCGATCGTCTCCCTGTGTGAACATGACATGACTTAAAGTTACCTTTCATAGCAATTCATATTGACAGACAGACATATGTGGTGGTGAAATGGTCTGGATTAAATCAGCATGAACCGTAGTAGGGAAATCAAGTCCCTCAAAACATCCCAGGCCTAATCATACCTGGCTCATAAGCATAAGCAAAAAGCAGATACATAAATCCAACGGTAGCATAATGCAAAGCACATTCCTTATGAAACATGATAGCTTACATCTCTTGACATTAACTTTACCGAGACTATAAATAAAGATGAAGGTATACTTATGTGACGATGACTCATCGAAAGCAATAAACACACGACTGTACTTTTTCCTATCTCTTCACTGTGGAACTTTATCCCCTGTGGTAATATAGAATCATGGCATATCTGTTTTCTCATCACGCCGCTGCATGTCATGATGGCAACAACAATGTAGAGCCTACATGATGTCCCGCCTGCTCCTTCCTGACTAACACAGACAGAACAATAGCACGGCCCCGGAGGGCTTTTCTGAGACGAAGCCTAAAAGTCAACATATCCAACACATCCTCCATGTAACTGAATCACACTTCAGTGTGTGTGTGTGTGTGTGTGTGTGTGTGTGTGTGTGTGTGTGTGTGTGTGTGTGTGTGTGTGTGTGTGTGTTTTGTGTGTATGTGTGTGTGTGTGCTTGTGTGTGTGTGTGTGTGTGTTTTGTGTGTGCTTGTGTGTGTGTGCATACATGTGTGTATATGTCTGGTACGTCAGCAGCGGAAGGGGCCGGACCATTCTAGGGCTAGGCGCCATCAGTGGGGTGGACGGCTGATATATTAAAGCCTCACTCAGCACCTGTCTCATTCATCAATTGAAGGGTGTTGCTCTACTCTGTTGCGGCAAAACCGCGTGCGGTTATCATTTCAGAAGTCATCCACTCTGGATGATATTTAATGAACCAATATGGGTAAAGAACCTTGATCAATAACTGCCTGGTGGCTTGCCCACAGTGGGAGTTAAACAACAAATGTTCTGGTCACCAACTGCTCTATCTCACTACTTAAATAATGAGACTTTTTTTGATAATCCATTTCCCCGCACATCCACACTCTCCTTCTATCTCCCTACATACCCTGATGCTGCAGCTGGCTGCTCCTCCAGGAGTGCCTGGCTGTTCTCTGGGTCCTGAGAGTCTTCATGGCCCTCTGTCTCCCCAGCCTGGGCCCCTGCTCCCTGGGCCTCCTCCTCTGTAGCTGTGGCCTCCCCCGGGCCCTGAGCTGCTCCAGCTCCCTCCTCCTTCTCCTGCTCCTCCTCAAGCTCAGAGCTGTCCACCTCCTCCTCCTCTACCTCCCCCTTCTCCTCCTCACTGGATTCCTCCTCACTCGAGGTAGTCTCATACCTAGACATTAACAACAGCACAAACAACATCAGTGAGAGTACAGATGTTGGAAGAGCATTAAAATGATCAAATAAGGCCATTCAGACCCATGTGGGCTGGCCATTGGCCTAACATAGCATTTTTGTGTAACATCTTGGAATCACTAACATCTGTGACCAGTGAGAACATGGCTTGGTCAGGTGTAGATGGTTCATGGAAAGGTGCATAATTAGACGGTACTTCATGAAAAGGTATGTGTGTTTGTAGGTTTTTGTCACTGTCAAGGAACTTCTATAGGGCCCTTGATCAGAAAGACTAAGGTCAGATAGACTAAGGTCTGGTATAGAATAGTGTTCCTTCATGGATGTTTGTGGACCTTTTGTTCAGGGGCCACAGAATGCCAGAAGGAGAAGGACAAATAGAGGCAGTGTAAGGAGAGGTCATGGGATCAGGGTCTGAAGGAGGGAGGTCTGTGCTATGTTCTCAAGGCAATGTGTGTGTGTGTGTGTGTGTGTGTGTGTTCTTAAAGTTGGGTTGTGATGAAGGACAAGGAGGGTATGGATGGAGAAAACATCTGAACAGAGGTATACAGCATGCACTTCCTGGTATGGGTCAAAGGTTAGGAGCAACCATAACATTTACATTTTACATTTAAGTCATTTAGCAGACGCTCTTATCCAGAGCGACTTACAAATTGGAAAGTTCATACATATTCATCCTGGTCCCCCCGTGGCTAATAACCAGGCTATTACATTTTTTATATGACACAGTGAACCCTTTAAAAAAAGTGAAAATGTTCCATTCACAGAACAGCTAATTAGCAATAATATACAGTTGAAGTCGGAAGTTTACATACACTTAGGTTGGAGTAATTAAAACTCGTTTTTTAACAACTCCACAAATTTCTTGTTAACAAACTATAGTTTTGGCAAGTCGGTTAGGACATCTACTTTGTGCATGACACAAGTCATTTTTACAACAATTGCTTACAGACAGATTTTTTCACTTATAATTCATTGTATCACAATTCCAGTGGGTCAAAAGTTTACATACACTAAGTTGACTGTGCCCACGCATTTTCTATAGGATTGAGGTCAGGGCTTTGTGATGGCCACTCCAATACCTAAGCCATTTTGCCACAACTTTGGAAGTATGTTTGGGGTCATTGTCCATTTGGTAGACCCATTTGCGACCAAGCTTTAACTTCCTGACTGATGTCTTGAGATGTTGCTTCAATATTTCCACATAATTTTCCTCCCTTATGATGCCATCTATTTGTGAAGTGCACCAGTCCCTCCTGCAGCAAAGCACCCCCACAACATGATGCTGCCACCCCCGTGCTTCACAGTTGGGATGGTTTCTTCAGCTTGCAAGCCTCACCCTTTTTCCTCCAAACATAACGATGGTCATTATGGCCAAACAGTTCTATTTTTGTTTCATCAGACCAGAGAACATTTCTCAAAAAAGTACAGTCTTTGTCCCCATCTGCAGCAAACCGTAGTCTGGCTTTTTTATGGCGGTTTTGGAGCAGTGGCTTCTTCCTTGCTGATTGGCTTTTCAGGTTATGTCGATATAGGACTTGTTTTACTGTGGATATAGATACTTTTGTACCTGTTTCCTCCAGCATCTTCACAAGATCCTTTGCTGGGATTGATTTGCACTTTTCGCAACAAAGTACTTTCATCTCTAGGAGACAGAACACGTCTCCTTCCTGAGCGGTGTGACGGCTGCGTCGTCCCATGGTGTTTATACTTGCGTACTATTTTTTGTACAGATGCACGTGGTACCTTCAGGCGTTTGGAAATTGATCCCAATGATGAACCAGACTTGTGGAGGTCTTGACTGATTTCTTTAGATTTTCCCCTGATGTCAAGCAAAGAGGCTTGAGTTTTAACTTCTTATGGCTGCAGGGGCAGTATTGAGTAGCTTGAAAGGTGCTCAGAGGTGCCCATAGTAAACTGCCTGCTCCTCAGTCCCAGTTGCGAATATATGCATATTATTATTCGTATTGGATAGAAAACACTCTGACGTTTCTAAAACTGTTTGAATGATGTCTGTGAGTATAACATAACTCATATGGCAGGCAAAAACCTGAGAAAAAATCCAAACAGGAAGTGGGAATTCTGAGGTTGGTTGATTTTCAACAAAGACCCTATTGAATACACAGTGAGATATGGATGAGTTTGCACTTCCTACGGCTTCCACTAGATGTCAACAGTCTGTAGAACCTTGTCTGATGCCTCTACTGTGAAGTGGGGCCGAAGGAGACAGGAATTAGTCAGGTCTATCATGACTTGACCATGCTCTGACCATGCACGTTCACATGAGAGGGAGCTGTGTTCCATCGCACATCTGAAGTCAATGTAATTCTCCGGTTGGAACGTTATTCAAGATTTATGTTAACCTGTTATGGCTGCAAGGGGCAGTATTGAGTAGCCAGTTAAATCGTGCCCATTTCAAACGGCCTCGTACTCAATTTTTGCTCGTACAATATGCATATTATTATTACTATTGGATAGAAAACACTCTCTAGTTTCTAAAACCGTTTGAATTATTTCTCTGAGTGAAACAGAAGTCATTCTGCAGCACACTTCCTGACCAGGAAGTGGAATGTCAGAAATCGATGCTCTGTTCAACTTCATGCCTATACATGGGCGTGATACGTAAGAGTCTACATACACTTCATACACCTTCCCCTGGTTGTCAAGAGGCGGTGAGAGAAGAAATTTCGTGTCTATCTTGGTCTGAGGTGGAATAAAAGCTCTTTGTTTGACGTGACCATCCATATCCTGTTTCTGGAGCGCGCGAAAGAGGACATGGATATGCCTTCTGTTTAGCTGTCGTTATGAACGACTAACATCTCCGTCTTAGATTTTATTTGATACATGTGACCATATCATCGTAACGTATGTTTTTTCAATATAGTTGAATCAGATTATTGAATTTTTTTCGGGAGTTTTGCCGTGTTCCGTTCTCTGACTTTGTTGACGTTGGAGTGATCCGTGCCACTTGGCAAGTGCCCATGCTAAATGAAGAGGGATATTTGCCGTTCCAGATCAAAACAACGACTGTTCTGGACAAAGGACACCTTGTCCAACATTCTGACGGAAGATCACCAAAAGTAAGAAACATTTTATGATGCTATTTCTAATATCTGTCGTGCATGTGAACTGGTCGTGGGCGCCCAAGTGTTTCTGGCTATTGTGGCTACGCTAATATAACGCTACATTTTGTTTTCGCTGTAAAACATTTAATAAATCGGAAATATTGTCTGGAATCACAAGATGCCTGTCTTTCAATTGCTGTACACTATGTATTTTTCAGAAATGTTTTATGATGAGTAATTAGGTATTTGACGTTGGTGTCTGTAAATATTATGGCTGCTTTCGGTGCAATTTCTGATTGTAGCTGAAATGTAAACTATGATTTATACCTGAAATATGCAAATTTTTCGAACAAAACATATGCTATACAATAAATATGTTATCAGACTGTCATCTGATGAAGTTGTTTCTTGGTTAGTGGCTATTTATATCTTTATTTGGTCGAATTTGTGATAGCTACTGATGGAGTAAAAAACTGATGGAGTAAGAATAGTGGTGTCTTTTGCTAACGTGGTTAGCTAATAGATTTACATATTGTGTCTTCCCTGTAAAACATTTTAAAAATCGGACATGTTGGCTTGATTCACAAGATGTGTACCTTTCATCTGGTGTCTTGGACTTGTTAATGTGTGAAAGTTAAATATTTAAAAAAAATATCTTTTGAATTTCACGCCCTGCACTTGAGCTGGATGTTGTCATAAGTGTACCGGTGTCGGGCTGCAGCCCAAACAGGTTAAAAACATTCTAAAGATTGATTCAATACATCGTTTGACATGTTTCTACTGACTGTTACGGAACTTTTGGACATTTTGTCTGCTTTTAGTGAACGCGCTTCCTGACGTTGGATTTGTTTACCAAACACGCTAACAAAAATAGCTATTTGGACATAAATTATGGACATTACCGAACAAAACGAACATTTCTTGTGGAAGTGGGAGTCCTGGGAGTGCATTCCGACGAAGATCAGCAAAGGTAAGTGAAGATTTATAATGCTTTTTATGAGTTTTGTTGACTGCACAATTTGGCGGGTAACTGTATGGCTTGCTTTTGTGGCTGAACGCTGTTCTCAGATTATTGAATATTGTGCTTTTGCCGTAAAGCTTTTTGAAATCTGACACAGCGGTTGCATTAAGAACAAGTGTATCTTTAATTCTATGTAAAACATGTATCTTTCATCAAAGTTTCTGATGAGTATTTATGTTATTTGACGTGACTCTGCAATTTCTCCTGATTTTTTGGAGGCATTTCTGAACATGGCGCCAATGTAAACTGAGGTTTTTGGATATAAATATTAACTTTATCGAATAAAACATATATGTATTGTGTAACATGAAGTCCTATGAGTGTCATCTGATGAAGATCATCAAAGGTTAGTGATTCATTTTATCTCTATTTCTGCTTTTTGTGACTCCTGTCTTTGGCTGGAAAAAATGACTGTGTTTGTCTGTGACTTGGCTCTGACCTTACATAATCATTTGTGGTGCTTTCACTGAAAAGCCTATTTGAAATCGGACACTTTGGTGGGATTAACAACAAGGGCGCCAACCTTTAAAATGGTATAAGATACATGTTTGAGGAATTTTAATTATGAGATTTCTGTTGTTTGAATTTGGCGCCCTGCACTTTCACTGGCTGTTGTCATATCATCCCGTTAACGGGATTGCAGCCATAAGAAGTTTTAAAGTAGGCCTTGAAATACATCCACAGGTACACCTCCAATTGACTCAAATGATGTCAATTAGCCTATCAGAAGCTTCTAAAGCCATGACATCCATCTCTGGAATTTCCAAGCTGTTTAAAGGCACAGTCAACTAGTGTATGTAAACTTCTGACCCACTGGAATTGTGATATAGTGAATTATAAGTGAAATAATCTGTCTGTAAACAATTATTGTGAAAATTACTTGTATCATGCACGAAGTAGATGTCCTAACCGGCTTGCCAAAACTATAGTTTGTTAACAAAACATGTGTGGAGTGGTTGAAAAACGAGTTTTAATGACTCAAACCTAAGTATGTAAACTTCCGACTTCAACTGTATATATAAAAAATATATATGGGGGATTGGAAATCATGCAGACAATTACATTGATAGAATCCACAATCTATTTGCAATATTAAAGATGTTCGACCCCCTAAAAAAATAAAAAAAATAAAAAAACATCTTCAGAAATGTTAATTTTGATCAGCTTCCACAATTATTATAGTTTGTTGCGTCATGATAAGAGTCTCCCTTGGAGCTGTTATCTGAATGAACCTCATCAGGTAAGAAATCAAAGAATCAGTACATCAGTAGATCCAGCCTGATTGTGTTGTGTGTTATAGTTTTGATGAGAGGGGCGGGCTGCTGTCTGCTGTCAGGCCCAGCAATGTGTTATGGCCAGGCTATAGTAATTATGTGTGTGCTGGTGGGAGGGCAGGTAGTATATTTGTAGCACATGGGAATGTGTGAAACTTACTCCTCAGCCTGAAGTGTCCCCATTTGTGCCAGCAAATAGCTAGCTTTTTGCGTGGCAGTGACTGGTAAGAAGCTTCAAGAGGGTGGTCACATGTGCTAGCAAGGCAGAGGTCCTGGGTTTGAGCCTGGGTGTGAGCTGAATCAGGAGGAAGCAGTACTGGCTAAGTCCTTTACATATACTAACTATAGCACTCATGCTAAGTCCTTTACTTATACTAACTATAGCACTAATGCTAAGTCCTTTACTTCTACTAACTATAGAACTTATGCTACGTCCTTTACTTATACTAACTATAGCACTAATGCTAAGTCCTTTACTTATACTAACTATAGCACTAATGCTAAGTCCTTTACTTCTACTAACTATAGAACTTATGCTACGTCCTTTACTTATACTAACTATAGCACTAATGCTAAGTCCTTTACTTATACTAACTATAGCACTAATGCTTAGTCCTTTACTTATACTAGCTATAGCACTAATGCTAGGCCAGCCTGTTCTAATCACACAGACAGGAGAGAGGCCTTTGACAAGCAGGACACAGCTGAATCAGAGAGCATCAGTGTCAGAGTGAGGGCAATGTGTCTATGGGAAAAACAGGATGAAAGATGGAGCAGATAGACAAACAGAGAAAGGGTGAGGAGAAGGCCAGAACACCACAGGCTGTGTGAGGAGTGTGAAGAAATACAGATGCCGTATCTTAATTTGATCATACCATTGCAGGAATTTTCCTGCATAGAAGGAAATGCAAACTTGTAGTGTATTCAAGGTTTAAAAAGGCTTAAAAAGGTTGTAATTTTCTCTTGAACATTTCAGTCTTGTTTTGCCCTAATGAAAATTAAGAATAAGATTAAAATAACTTTATTGATCAATTGCACACAAGGTCCAACCGAAATATTACTTCCGCTTTTAACCCACCCCTCTGAAAGACACACACAGACACATACAGTTTTTTTGGATGGAGCGGGGGGCTGCCACAATGGGCGCCCGGGGAGCTGTTGTTGTGGGGGGTTAAAAGGGAAAGGGAAAGGGGGATACCTAGTCAGTTGTCGAACTGAATGTAACTGAAATGTGTCTTCCGCATTTAACCCAACCCCTCTGAATCAGTTAAGTGCCTTGCTCAAGGTTTCTCTCTAACTGCAAGGCTACCTTACAGAAAATGTCCATTAAAACAACATAATACATTTTCCTGCTGTGTGAAACTGGCTAAAATTAAGATATGGCATCTGTAGTGTTCCGTGTGTAAATTTCTACAATGGATTGGTCAAAACAAGCATTGTGATTGATTACCTGTACCTATGTTTGTCCTGTACAACCGTGGTCCTTCCGCTGGTGCTGAAATTCATACTTTTAATGCAAACTTTTAACAAATACAACCAACTTTTTTCAAATTTGTGTTGCTCAACTCGGCGCGAATGCACATGTGCCAATTGAATCGTAGTTTACGTACAAATTATGAAAAAGTCGGTGGTTGTATTCAATAAAAGTTTTTAGTAAAAGTATGAATTTCAGCAGCCCGTGGAAGGACCGCGGTTGTACAGAACAAACATAGGTACAGGTAAGCGTTTTCAGAATTGATTAGTATTGATCGAAGGTGACTCAATGTTGTTGCTAGAAAATCACGTGACCATTTATCAAAACTCAACTCTGCCTCGATATAAGAGAACGGAGTTGACCATTTCTCAGCTAGGAGTTCACCACCCCTCAGAACAGCCTCAATTTGTCAGGGCATGGACTCTACAAGGTGTCAAAAGCATTCCAAAAGGATGCTTGCCCATGTTGACCCCAATGCTTCCACAGTTGTGTCAAGTTGGCTGGATGTCCTTTGGGTGGGAGACCATTCTTGATACACATGGGAAACTGTTGAATGTGAAAAACCCAGCAGCGTTATAGTTCTTGTCACAAACCGGTGCGCCTGGCACCTACTACCATACCCCGTTCAAAGTCACTTAAATATTTTGTCTTGTCCATTCACCCTTTGAAACGTACACATACACAATCCATGTCTTAATTGTCTCAAGGCTTAAAAATCCTTCTTTAACCTGTCTCCTCCCCTTCATCTACACTGATTGAAGTGGATTTACAAGTGTGGGATCATAGCTTTCACCTGAATTCACCTGGTCAGTCTATGTCATGGAAAGAGAAGATGTTCTTAATGTATACTCAGTGTATATTAGCAAGCTCCTGCAAGACACCCCAGCCTTCTACCTGCATCTCAAGCGGGTGGTCTCTGTAGTGTGTGGTACAGTCGGGAGCCAGTCGGAGGTAACACAGGGTTCCATGCTGCGCCGACTGTGCAAGGTTTGTTGTGGAAATAAATAGTCTACATATTTTGATATTAGGTTTCTCAAATCTTGTTGCATCCAAAGTTACTAATCTCTCTCTCTCTCTCTCTCACGCAAAAATACACAAACCACTCCATCAGAAGCTTCTCTCTGAAAGCCAGAGAGATAATGACAATCAGCGGGCATAGAGCGGAGAGCTCCCTGAAGAGCTAGCCAACTGGACCCCTTCCCTGGACAGCAGGAAGAGATGGAACAACATCCTGACAGGGTCCGACCTCACGAACCACCCGCCAGTTCCGGCTAAACGGCTGACTAGGCCCAGTTAGATGCATACTTCAAAGGCTGCACAATGAACGGCAATGAGCACATTAATGTTTACAACAAATAGTGGATGATGGAAATAAATCAATCGTGTCAGTTTTATGATTACAATAATTCCCCTTTCTGTAAAATGGTCCGGCAGTAGGCTACAAGTGTTGGTATTTCTGCTTGATGAGCGTGATTATTGATGCGCTAAATTCAGCACGGCGGACAGCGCTATCACTGTCAGCAGCACTAGCAGTGCCTGCCCATAGCAATGATGCAAATTGAATGAACGACCAGTAGGTTTGAATGATAGCGACGCCAATCGACCAGCTGGCTTGGCCTGCAACCATAGATTTGTGTCGAAACTATATTTTTGTGGAGGGATGAAATAGTAGCCTATGAATACCTTTATCAAACTAGTGTTATTTATTTTACACTCAAGGGTGTGCTCAGCTCCGCCTCGTACTTACAACCGCAACACAGCCGTGCTAAAAAAGTTGTTTAACACGCCCTCTTGTGTACAATTGCTTTAGTCAACGTAAATACTATAGAACTGTATGGTATTGTATGCCGAATTCATTATGCTATACGTACTATAGCATAAACAATATGCATTAGGCAAAATATGCTAAATATAGTTCTGTAATGCATACTGTATACAGTATGCAGTATACAGTATGCAGTATACAGTACATGTATATAGGCTACACCTACATACAGCACTGTACGATCTTTACCCTCCGTTGACTCCCACAAACTTTAGGTTCTTCTTGGCTCCTCCTCTGTTCCCCTGCTTGTCGGCAGCATCGTTCTTCTTCATGATGGATTTCAGACCTAGAGAATGAGAGAGAGAGAGACAGAGAGAGGCAGAGAGAGATCGAGAGAGAGAGGCAGAGAGAGAGAGAGAGAGAGAGAGGCAGAGAGAGAGAGAGAGAGAGAAAGAGAGAGCGAGGCAGATATAGACACAGAAAGAGAGTTGTCAGGCCTCTGGGAAATAGGGTAGTGTGTGCTTTCCATCTTCAGCACGTACAGGGTCTCTTGTGTACACACACACACACACACACACACACACACACACACACACACACACACACACACACACACACACACACACACACACACACACACACACACACACACACACACACACACACACACACACACACACACACACACACACACACACACACACCATATGGATACACTAATCACCTACTCTACATAAATCTGAAGCAGATGTGCACTTTCTGCTGGGTCAAACAAGAAGATTCTAACAGCATCAAGGAGGATAACAACATGACATTACAACACCTGCTACAGTCACTACTCAGTAAAAAAAAGGGTACGGTTAGGGTACAGTATTGTTCCCTGGGGTACAAAACGATCAAAATACACATCATGTACCAGAGGTGCACATATGATCTCTTATGGTACCTTTTAGGGTACATGTGCGGATAATCTAGTATAATGGTACATTTTTGTACCCAATATTTTGAATATAAAGGTACAATCATTGGAGGCATGGCTTTCAGTTAGTTATTTTTGGCCACCTGTGAGTGGAAGTGTTTACGTGGCCTATGGTTATGTTAATTAAAGTATGAGCATGTCCGCTGCCAGTTCTCAAGTCTTCATAAAGGCTCACATAAGAGTGTGTGACAATAGAGAGTTGTAATTAATATTGTAGTGACCTTAACCCAACACTGAACAACCTCGCAAAGAGGTACAGACCACTTGGTGTAATGGCTAAGGTATTGGCTTAACAGTCGCTGGACACAGGTTCCAGTCCTGGTTGGGATTACCACCTGAATGGTGGCAGGTACCCTAGTGGTTAAGAGTGTTGGGCCAGTAACAGAAAGGTTGCTGGTTTGAATCCCCAAGCCAACTAGGTGAAAAATATGTTGATATACCCTTGCGCAAGGCACTTAACCCTAATTGCTCCAGGGTCACTATCAATAATGTCTGATCCTTGACCCCAGGGTGAGTGGGATATGCCAAAATGCAAAAAACAAATTTCCAGTTCACACATGTGTATAATACAAACTTGTACATGTGTGAAATAAGACGAATGTTAGCACCCACCTAATTATTATATAATTCGTTACATTGGTGTCCGAAGTGGGATGGCGGAGAGGCATGGGTTTTGACTAGATGGTTTACAGCTTATGTCAGAATTTACTTTTGTAGCAGGTTCTGAGAATTTACACAGCAGGTTAGGATAATTAACATAGCAGGTTAAGAGAATTATGTTAAGGTTAGGAAAAGGGTTAGAGTTAGCTAAAATGCAAACATGTTACATTTTTGACATAAGATGTATACCATCTAGACATGACTAGAGGCTTGTACATGTAAGGGACTTGGTATAGAGAATTAAAAAAAAAAAGTAACCTTTATTGTTACTAGGCAAGTCAGTTAAGAACAAATTCTTATTTACAATGATGGCCTACTGGGGAATAGTGAGTTAACTCAGGGGCAGAACAACAGATTTTTACCTTGTCAGCTTGGGGATTTGATCCACCAATATCTAATGATACAATGGACTACCTTATAGGGTAGTGTTTGTTGAAATGGAATTTTTGCATCTACCTATCAATTTTGAGATTTGTTGATATTTTGGTCCAATAGTAATATTCTAAAAAAACGAATAAACATTAAAATGTCAGAAACTTGATGAAAATATATATTTTCTTCAGTTTATCAAACTACTGTCATAAACATTTGAATGATTTTTTGTATTTTTAAATTACAACGTACATACATAAATATTTTCAAAGCCCACTACACATTACACACATTACATTACACATTACACACATTACACATTACACATCATTTAAAAGCACTTTTCATAGAGAATGTTACAAACTGGACGATATTTAGTAACTTATTTTGAAGAGATGGTAATTGGGTCTAAATAAGCAGAGTGTCCTGTCCTTTGGTCTGATATGTGTGCTTCACTGCTTGATCAAGACGACGGGAAGGATAATTGGTATAAATCAAGAAGCAGCCACCAACCCGTACACAAAACCCATCCTCCTAAAACTTGAAAGCATTTTACAGGTCAGTGCTCATCAGCTTCACTCAAAACTCAGTTACAGCAGCAGCCGGGACGAGGGGAAAGAGGCTTCTTCAAAAGAAAATCAAAACAGATAGATATGGGGACTCTTTTATTCCAACAGCAATTAGGCTGTATAATAGATAGTCTGTTGGTCCTTCTAGCATACAGCATATTGCACTTTCACTTTAAACGTGTAGCTATAGCACCTCGAATGAATTCGATTGTGTCGTTTCTGTATTTTTCATGTTTTATGTACCGTCTTTTTAAGCACATGACCAAATTAATTTCCCCCTGGTGGGATAATAAAGTGGATCTGGATCTGAATCTGTTTGGTAGTCTAAATTCAGTGTACTTGTCTTTGACTGCCAATTTAAGCCAGACCTTTTCTCAAATGTCAATGACGCTCTCTAGAACAATCAGTAGCTGAACGCACAGCGCGGGATGGGGGGTCAGAATCAAAGGTCACGCTGTTGTGTATGCTCTCCACACTGACATTCACCTGAGCTGCAGTACGTGTGCTCTAGCTTCTGGGCCAAAACACAACAAGGAGAAGAAGAGAGGTGAGAGGGGAAGAAGGAGGGAACGGGGGGAAAAAAGGGAGAGGGAGAAGAAACTGCATATTTGATCTGTTCTTGGAGGTCATCCAACAACGTCATTTAGCCTGCTCCACGTGTTCCACCGCTAGCCCTCACAATCAATAGCCATCACAAACACACGGAGGACCCTGGCCTATCAGAGTCAATGGAGGATTCCTCTGGTCTGACACTGTAGACAGAGACAGGCCATGGGCTCTTTGTGCTAAGACAGGAGAAAGCTCAGTATCACGGAGATAAAGCTATCGGAGAGGCGTGATCTCATGGGACACAACGCCTGACCATGTAGGAGAAGAGGGTTTGAAAGTGTATCAACGTGTGACTGGGGAACGTTAGAATATCTTCAAATCAAATTTAATTTGTCACATGCTTCGTAAACAACCGGCGTAGACTAACAGCGAAATGCTTACTTAGGCCCAGTCTGAGATGATAGTGGGACATACATGTACAGCGGATTTGATTCCAGCCTGGACCACATATGTACTTACTATGTTAACTACATTAATACTGTACAAAAACATTGACCAACCTTGTTGTTTGCTGGCAGCTGCCTTCTGTCCAGGGGAGTAGAAGGCAGACAGGGCACTGAGGGAACTGACCAGCTGGCTCTGGATGGAGCTCATCTTAGACAGACCTGACTTCCCCGTTGCCTTCCCCGCTAAAGGCTTCCCTGCAGCGGGCATGCCCTGCCCTTCTGCAGGCTTCTGGGCACTCGGGCTGGTGGTCTCCTGCTTGTCTGGCTTGTCCTGGCTGCTACCTAGCTGGGCCCACTGCTCATTGATCAGCCCTGTGAGGCGCGTCACCACCTGGCCGAGGGCTGGGTTAGACCCCTGGCGAGGGGCCTGGGCCAACACTGGGTTGGACCCCCGACGAGAGTCCTGTGACTGGGGCTGGGTCTGCTCCGACTCCTTCTGACCCATCTGGGTCTGGCTGGAAGAGGGACTGGGTGCTACTTCTGGGCTCTCTGGGGTTGGAGATTCTATGACCGCACTTTCTGTGACCGTACTCTCTGTAACTGTGGTCTTTACAACCTCACTCTCAGTTGCCAAATTCTCTATGACTGTACTCTCTGTGGTTGTACTCTGTGTAACAACACTTTCAGTCAATGTAATTTGTTCAACGACAGTCTCCTCTACTACCACTACTTGCCTCTTTACCATACTTCCTGTGACTACATTCTCTGTGACCCCATTCTCTTTGCCCACACTTTCTATAACCACAAAACGTACCGCACTCTCAGCGATCTCACCATCTTTAACCACACTGCGTGAGACTACACGTTCTGCTTCCACAATTTCTGAGACCGCACTTTCTATGGCCGCACTTACTATGGCCGCACTCTCAATCTCTATTTCCCTATGTGGGTTATTGCTGGTCTCGACTCTGTCTCCCTCTGTCTCTGTCTGCTGATATGCACTCTGTGCTACGACTGTCTCTGTCACCTGGTCAACTGTACCCACTCTTTCTGTCTCTGTCCCCCTGTCCACACTGTTAGCCCTATGTCTCACTGGACGTACAGGTGCTGTCTGTGTTTGTGTCTCTGTCACCTGGTCTACACGGACTCCTGTCTGTGTCTCTGTCACTGTCACCTGGTTCACAGGATCCAGTGTCTGTGTCTCTGTTCCCCGGTCCACACTGTTAGCCCTATGTCTCGCTGGTCTCACTGGACGCACAGGTGCTGTCTCTGTTGTCTGATCTACATTGACTACTGTCTGCATCTCTGTCTCTGTCACCTGGTCTAAGCTGTCTCCAGGCGGTGTCTCTGTCACCTGGTCCATTGTATCCACTCTCTCCGTCTCTGTTCGCCGATCCACACTTTTAGCCCGCGGTCTGACTGGACATATAACGACCATCTCTGTCTCTGTCACCTGGTCTTGAGTGTCAAACCGCTCCGTCTCCGTCCCCTGTTCCACACCACCAGCCCCCTTTCCGATTAAACAGATGACTATCCTTTCTGTATCTGTGCCCTGCTCCACCGTATCCGCCCTCTCCGTCTCTGTCTCCTGACTCGCACTTCCCACTCTCTCTGTCTCGGTCTGCTGGTCCACACTGGTCCTCCTACTTGTCTGTCTCTCCCTGGACACCTCCTCCGCTCCTCCTGTCCCTCCCACGCTCAGCTGTAGTATCCTTTCCTCCTTCATCCTGTTCTCCTCTACCTGTTGTTTCAGGAGACTGTTCGTTCTCTCCAGGTCTTCGCTAGCCTGACTTAGCTTAGCCTCTAGCGCTACTAGCTTAGCCTGGAGCTGTTCGACACTGAGCAGGTCCTCCTCACCACTGACACTGACTCCCTCTACGACTTGCACAAACACTCTGTTGTCTAAAGGTTCTGGTGCTTTCGGTGTTGCAATGTTCTCTGGTTGCTCTGTTTGCCTTTCCTCTGTGTGCACTAATGGATTCAGAAATGCTGTTTGTCTATCTGGTCCCTCTGCTGTCTGTGCTTGTCTCTCTGGTTCCTGTGCTGCTAAAAGCCTATCTGGTTCTTCTTCTTGTGCGGTACTCTTTAAGGATTCCTGTTGCATTTCTGTCTCTGACACGGTGCTCTCTGCTCTCCCGGGATCCACTGTTGCTTCAGCCCCCGGCGGCTGAGAGGCTGGCCCAGGATCAGTGCTTAGGGCTGGGGAGGGCGAGGCACTTTGTGGGTGGGCTGGAGGCTGGGGCTTGGTTTGGACCTGCAGCCTGAGGATTAGCTGCTCTCTCTCCACCCTCAGTGAGCAGATCTGGGACTTGAGCTCTGGGATGGTCCTCACCATGTCCTCCAGCTCTCTGACCCTCTTCAGGGCTGCGGTGATCTGCTGGTGCAGCCCCGACCGGTCCTGGGGAACAGCGCGGACCACGTTCTCAGATGAGCCGTTCTCCGTTCTTTCGTCCCCAGACTCAGAGGCCTTCCTGTGCGGGATGGTGACTGGCATGCTGGACGTCCGAAGGAGGTTGGGCCTCCCCAGGGGCTGTTCGCCTAACACCCAAGGCCCAGCACCTGCCTCCTCCCTGGGCCTGGCAGAGGCAAAGCTACTCCCCTGCACCCTGCTGTTCTGGCTATGACCCCCCGATGCGCCACTACCTCCATCACTGGGTCTAAAATCCAAGATCTGCTGGACATCAGTAATTCTGCCCCGGGGCTTGGGCCCTAGGGTGGAGGTGGAGGACCAGGTGTCCTTAGGGGCCGGCCTGGCTCCATGCCCAAGCAGGCTGAAGTTCCTGGGCAGGGTGCTGAACTTAGGAGGGCCTCTGGCCTTGCGCTGGATGTGCACCCTCTTGATGGTGTTGCCTTTCTCGATATCGTCCACATACTTGAGGAAATCAAGGTCCAGGTGGAAGCCGTAGGGGGTCTCTACGGAGTAGGGCAGCTGCTTCCTCTGACCCCCACCTCCACTCTCTCCTTCGGATCTAGGGTAGCCATTTGCTGCAACATGAAGAGAGAGTTTTTAGTATTCACAGTCATCCCCATGCATCCAGGGACATGCTGTACAGTATTGTTCGCCCTTGGGCAAAACATGAAGCTCATTCCGGAGGGGGCTGCGATTTTTTGGGGGGGCTTGCGCTGAAGACATCTATATCGGTCTACTAATACAGGACTAGTGAAAGCCCAGTGAACTACTTTTGTGAAAAAATGCTAACTAAATGTATTTGTGTGTTTACCACTATTTGTAACTTGAGTCTGATAATTATCTGTACAAAACAGTTAATCTGATAATACTTGTGGAATATAAAAATACTTGTTTTATATGTTTTCCAGTTGATTGAAATAAAAGTGAAACAGTCTATTCATTTTCAGTAGACTCTCTTATGGAGAGTGACTTACAGTAGTGAGGGCACACATTTTCTTACTTGTCCCCCATGGGAATCAAACCCACAACCCTGCAGTTGTAAGCACCATGCTCTACCAACTGAGCTACATGGGACCTTGGTACAAACCCAGACGAGCAGCCTACAATACAGTAAGGTCAATTTACATGAAGCGGTTTATAAGGACGGTACATTAATACTGCACATCAAGTGGTTATTTTCCATGTGATTTGATGTAAATGTTTGAGGACAGGGTTTTGTTCTTTCTGGATACCATTAGAATGACAATCACAGAGAAAGGGGCAGGGCAACAACTCTTACAATTCCAACTACTGAATCCTGTAAAATACTGTTCTTAATTACACAACTCACTTTTTTTTGCCAAAGTGGAGAAGCTGAAAAAAAAGTCTATATCAATACTAGTAAATGCCCAGTGCACTACTTTTCAAGATATTTCAAGGGGTGCTGCAACACCCTCAGCACCACTACTTCCCCGGCTATGGGTCAAATACAGTGAGCTCCAAAAGTACTGGGACAGTGACACAGATTGGTTGTTTTGGCTCTACTCCAGCACTTTGCGGTTAAAGTGCAGACTGTCAGCTTTCATTTGAGAGTATTTTCACCCATATTGTGTGATTCTTTTGGTATTTACTTTTTGTACATAGTCCCCCCCATTTTAGGGGACCAAAAGGATTGGGACAAATTCACTTATATGTGTATTAAAGTAGTAAAAAGTTAATTATTTGGTCCCATATTCCTAGCACGCAATGACTACATTAAACTTTTGACTGTATAAACTTGTTGGATACATTTGCTGTTGTTTTGGTTGTGTTTCAGATTATTTTGTGCCCAATATAAATGAATGGTAAGTAATGTATTGTGTCGTTTTGGAGTCAGGTTTATTGCAAATAAGAATATGTTTCTAAATACTTCTACATTAATGTGGATGCTACCATGATTATGGATAATTCTGAATGAATCCTGAATAATGATAAGTGAGAAAGTAACAGACGCACAAATACCATACCACCACTTGGAAAGATGAGATTCTCATGAACACAATGGTGATTTGTCTGAAGGTAACACATTACCAGAAAACAAAAGATTATAGTAACCCAGGCAGCCGATACAGTCGCGTCACCCATGGACCAACTCTTACATAAAGCATCCTCCATTCAGGCTTCAAAGGCATCAATTTCCTAACCTCTTGAGCCTATGGGGGGTGCTATTTCGATCTTGGAAAAATGAGTTCCCAAATTAAACTGCCTCGTACTCAATTCTTGCTCGTACAATATGCATATTATTATTACTATTGGATAGAAAACACTCTCTAGTTTCTAAAACCGTTTGAATTATTTCTCTGAGTGAAACAGAACTCATTCTGCAGCACTTTTCCTGTCAGGGAGTGAGATTTCAGAAATCCAGGTCCCTGTTCTGAGATCAGTTTATAAGTCCCCATGCAAGCTATGAGGGTACATGCACTGCATACGCCTTCCTCTAGATGTCAGTAAGCGGTGACACTTTGAATGGAGTCGATTGCGCAATCTGGGACCTTATATTAGACCGTGGAACAGGAAGTACCGTTCTTTTCAACAGTGCGCTTGACGCATGAAGACATCAGAATGGCGTCCTGCAAACGCTTTCGTTTTAGTATTTCTATATCTCCGGTCATGTTTTTATTCGTTATAGGTGTTAAAGACATCATAAGGTAGTTAATTTAAACCGACTTATAGCAGTTTATAGCAGTTTATTGCGATTTTCTGGGATTTCTTTGCCACGCGCTTCCATTTGTTGGGCACCTCTCCAGTGGGTGGCTAACGTTTAGCGGCTAATTCGACTGGACAAGAGGACATCTTTCAGCCAAAAGACGATTGTTTTGAAGAAAGGACACCTTGCCCAAGATTCTGATTGAAGCTCAGCTAATAGTAAGCAGTCTTTATGCTTTTAATTAATTGTTCTGTTGTTAAAAGTAAAATGCATGAGACGCCATTTCTTGCAGTATAGCATTGCGTTATCGCAGCCTGTATTGCGCAGTAATGATAATTTAAAAAATGTAATTCAGCTTTTGTATTAAGAACTAATTTGTCTTTCAATTGCTGTCCAACCTGTATTTTTTAGTCAAGTTTTGGAATAGTTACTGATTAGATTAGGTGCCTCTTCAAAGATTTCTCCTGCCATTTTCCTGGCAGCTTTGCTACTTTTCTCATTGTATAACACGATTTGTGCCGCTAAATATGCACATTTTCGAACAAACTCTATATGCATTGTGTAATATGATGTTACAGGACTGTCATCTGAAGAATTCTGAGAAGGTTAGTGAAAAAATTAATATATTTGGTGGTTTATACGTTATTGCTATGTTTGGCTTGAATCAATGCTGTTGTAATGTTTGCTATTGTGCTAAGCTAATATAACGCTATATTGTGTTTTCGCTGTAAAACACTTAGAACATCTGAAATATTGTCTGGATTCACAATATCTGTGTCTTTCATTTGCTGTACGCTGTGTATTTCTAAGAAATGTTTTATGATGAGTATTTAGTTATTCCACGTTGGTCTCTATAATTGCTCTGGCTGCTTCGGTGCTATTTTTGACGGTAGCTGTGATGGTAGCTGCAATGTAAAACTGATTTATACCTCAAATATGCACATTTTTCGAACAAAACATAGATTTATTGTGTAACATGACTGTCATCTGATGAAGTTGTTTCTTGGTTAGTTTGGTTGGTTCTTGGTTAGTTAGGTTGGCTTTGTGCATGCTACCTGTGCTGTGAAAAATGTCTGTCCTTCTTTGTATTTGGTGGTGAGCTAACATAAATATACGTGCTGTTTTCGCTGTAAAACATTTTAAAAATCGGACATGTTGGCTGGATTCACAAGATGTGTACCTTTCATTTGCTGTATTGGACTTGTTAATGTGTGAAAGTTAAATATTTCTAAAAAATATATTTTGAATTTCGCGCTCTGCCTTTTCAGTGGAATGTGGGAGGAGTTCCGCTAGCGGAACGCCTGGGCTAGACAGGTTATTAAATAGGGGGTGCTGTTTTCACAAATTTCGTTCCCAAATTAAACTGCCTCGTACTCAATTCTTGCTCGTACAATATGCATATTATTATTACTATTGGATAGAAAACACTCTCTAGTTTCTAAAACCGTTTTAATTATATCTGTGAGTAAAACAGAACTCAAGTTGGAGCAATTTTCCTGTGAGGAAGTGAGAAATCTGAAATCAGACAGGCTGTTCTTGGGTCAGTTTATTAATTTGCATGTCTTCTATTGGTCGAGATGCACTGCATACGCCTTCCCCTAGATGTCAGCAAATAGTGAGAATTGGAATGGTGTTGCTAGGCAGATCTGAGGCCATATAAAGGGTTTGGGAACGTGGGGTCCACTCTTTTCAACATTCGCCATGACGCAAGACAGACCTCAGGATGGCGTTCTGGAAAGCTACCGTTATAGGCCTTAGATATATCCGGCTCTGATTTTATTCGATATAGGTGTTAAAGACATCATAATGTTGTTATTTTAAACCGAGTTATATCAGTTTATATCAGTATATTGCGATTTTCGGATATTTCTTTTTGCTGCGTTCTAGTGAGTTGGGCACGTCTGGGCCACATGGCTAATGTTTACTGCTAATTCCAAAGTTGAAGGCGACAATCTACAACCGAGCAACGATTATTTTGGACAAAGGACAACTTGCCCAAGATTCTGATGAAAGCTCATCAAAAAGTAAGAACTATTTATGATGTTAATTCGTTGTTCTGTTGAAAAATGTAAAACTCATATTCCGCCATTAATTTCGGTGCGGTCTCGCTTTAACGCACGCTGTATGTCGTAGTAACGTTAATTTTAAAAATCTAACACAGCGGTTGCATTAAGAACTAATGTATCTTTCATTTGCTGTCCAACCTGTATTTTTTAGTCAAGTTTATGATTAGTTACTGATTAGATTAGGTGCCTCTCCCAAGATTTCTCCCGACATATTGTTGGCAGCTTGGCTACTATTCTCATTGTATAACCACGATTTGTGCCGCTAAATATGCACATTTTCGAACAAACTCTATATGTATTGTGTAATATGATGTTATAGGACTGTCATCTGAAGAAGTTTGAGAAGGTTAGTGAAAAAATTAATATCTTTTGTTGGTTTATTCGTTATCGCTATTGTTGGCTTGAATCAATGCTGTTGTGTGGTTGGCTATTGTAGTAAGCTAATATAATGCTATATTGTGTTTTCGCTGTAAAACACTTAAAAAATCTGAAATATTGTCTGGATTCACAAGATCTTTGTCTTTCATTTGCTGTACGCTGTGTATTTTTCATAAATGTTTTATGATGAGTATTTAGGTAATTCACGTTGGTCTCTGTAGTTATTCTAGTTGCTTTGGTGAGAGTTGTGATGGTGGCTGCAATGTAAAACTATGATTTATACCTGAAATATGCACATTTTTCTAACAAAACATATGCTATACAATAAATATGTTATCAGACTGTCATCTGATGAAGTTGTTTCTTGGTTAGTGACTATTTATATCTTTATTTGGTCGAAATTGTGATAGCTACCTATGCAGGAAAAAAATGGTGGGAAAAAAAAGTTGTGTCCTTTGCTATCGTGGTTAGCTAATAGAAATACATATTGTGTCTTCCCTGTAAAACATTTTAAAAATCAGAAATGATGACTGGATTCACAAGATGTGTATCTTTCATCTGGTGTCTTGGACTTGTGATTTAATGATATTTAGATGCTAGTATTTACTTGTGACGCTATGCTAGGCTATGCTAGTCAGCTTTTTTACTGATGGGGGTGCTCCCGGATCCGGGATTGTGATGAAGTAGAAGTTAACTAGCATTAATTGCAGGGAAAATATGTGTACATTCTTTATTATTAAACCCCATTTTCCACTATCCTTTTTGTATTTCTTGGCCAACGTCCTAAGTTGTCTTTAAGGAGTAACGGTAGGCTCCTTAATTAAAAGTACATCTCGGGCTAGTCAAAGAGGATCGTTTCATATACCTAGCATTTTTACGATTGTCAGAGTAGAGCAAGTCACTATCTGGGTATGTATATTTGGTGGTCTAATGATTTATACTGGTAAAACCAAAAGGAACTGGCAGTTGTCTTTTATATTTGTACAGAATTCCCTGCTCGGTGACGTGGATGCGGGGGAGGGTATTCGCAACAGGTGTGCCTTCTACCCATCTCTATGGTAAGGTACGGGCACGTTCGAGGGTGCCTTCTTTCAAATCTGGCTCCTTCACCAAGACAAAGCTGAGTAGTTGAGCAGAACAAACAACTCTCACAAACCAAACTCTCACAGAAGAGGACTCCCTCGTCATTGATTGTTTTGCATAGGTGACATTGTTCGCTAGTGGCTGTGAAATGCTAACGGCTCAGTCAAACAGCCATTTTGAGTCCCTTGATCTGTTCTCTTTGGTACTTGTAGTGTTAATGGTCACGTTAATAAATGTTATGCTTTTTGTGCATTGCCTTTGTTATGCTAACTGCAGTAAGTGCTTTATTGCTAGGCTTCCTACTTCTGTTCGTTTTTTTTTGTTTGCTTGCCATGCTATGTAGACATTGATCAATTAGCCTGCTATATCTTCGTCGTACCATGCTGCATGCTATTGCACCCCCTTTCTGGTTAACTGCTGCTATATTTATGCGTAACGCATTTATATGCTTATTTAATTTGCATACTGTCATTGATTAACAGACAATTGAATTATGTACATTCATTGTTGTTATTGCCCATTATTATTCGCACCATGGTCTACTTTTAGATAAACCTTATTCCATACAATGCCTACCAAGTCTCAATTCAATACAAGTCTTGTGTCTACGACAGTAAATCATTCCCTGCCATGTATCATCTCATTACCTGAATCTATAAAGACTCCTAAACGGAACTACATTTCTGCCTCCAGTTGCTCTTTAACTGGAGTCCCAAAGTAGGTGGACATCACCATAGTACTCTTCTAAACCTCAATCAGTTACAATCTTGTAACTAGTGTTTCCCTGGGCACCTTTATTAGGGGAGGACATGCAGGAAATGTATTAAAGCACCGTGTGTGTGTGTGTGTGTGTGTGTGTGTGTGTGTGTGTGTGTGTGTGTGTGTGTGTGTGTGTGTGTGTGTGTGTGTGTGTGTGTGTGTGTGTGTGTGTGTGTGTGTGTGTGTGTGTGTGTAACCATTTTGTGACATGCTGTCTTGAAGAAATGTTTGGGATGTGGTCAATTGTTCTGAATGATGTGTGTTGAGTTTGACCAGTGCACTTATTTATGTGGCAATATTCAATATGTTCATTATGTAAAGCCATTGCAATGTACTTTTGTTTTCAATTGGTTTGTTTGAAGAGGCTTTGCTGGTTTGAGGTCCAGCCAGTTATTGGCAGCACCCTCCAAAAAGGTCTTTAAGTAAAGTCCATTTGTATTTCTAAAATCTATTGTTTATGTAAATGCAGTGTAACTCTTATTTGTTTTCGACCATCGGAAGTACAGTATTGCTTGTCACTTTTTGGTAATCTTACAAAGTTGGTTAGCTGAATCTCTGTGAAAGCACTATTTCAAAAGGCTATCTAGTGGAAGTAGCATCCAAGTCATTTCGGTGTACTCTTGTTAATGTGTTACTCGTGTGTCAAACACGGAAACCTAATCCTCCAATCTAAGCGTTAATTAACTTCTTGCCACTATAGGGGGTGCTGTTTCGCATTAGCATAATTTGCTCTACAGATTAAACTGCCTAGTACTCAATTCTTGCTCGTACAATATGCATATTATTGTTATTATTGGATAGAAAACACTCTAGTTTCTATAGCCGTTTGAATTATGTCTCTGAGTGGAACAGAACTCATTCTACAGCACTTTTCCTGATATGGAGTGAGATTTCAGAAATCTTGGCCACTGGTCCCAGGTCAGTTTTAAAGTCCCTGTGAATCCTATGAGGATACAAACACTGCCCACGCCTTCCTCTAGATGTCAGTAAGAGGTGACAATTTGAATGGAGTCGATTGCGCAATCAGGGCCTGTATAAAAGAGCACAAGGCGGAAGTGGCTTTCTTTTCCTGCTGCGCCTGACGCACGAAGGACGTCGGACTGGCTCTCTTTCCAAGCTTTGGTTTAGCCACTTATATATCGCCGGTCATGTTTTTACTCGTTATAGGTGTTAAAAACATCATAAGGTAGTTAATTTAAACCGTTTTATAGCAATTTATATCCGTTTAGTGCGATTTTGAGGCATTTCTTTGTGATGCACTTTGAAGCGCCGGGCACGTTTCCAGTACCGGTCGAACGTTAGTGGGCATTTCGACGGACAAGAGGACATCTTTCGACCAAAAGAAGATTAGACCCAAGAAAGGATACATTGCCCAAGATTCTGATGGAAGATCACCTCATAGTAAGAAATATTTAAGATGATAAATCGTTGTTCTGTCGAAAAATTTTGCACATGTGGTATGCTAATATAACGATTTATTGTGTTTTCGCTGTAAAACACTTAGAACATCTGAAATATTGTCTGAATTCACAAGATCTGTGTCTTTCCATTGCTGTGAGCTGTGTATTTTTAAGAAATGTTTTATGATTAGTAATTAGGTAATACACGTTGCTCTCTGTATTTATTCTAGTCGAGTTGTGATGGTGGGTGCAATTGTAAACTATGATTTCTACCTGAAATATGCACATTTTTCTAACAAAACCTATCCTATACAATAAATATGTTATCAGACTGTCATCTGATGAGGTTTTTTCTTGGTTAGTGGCTATCAATATCTTTATTTGGCCGAATTGGTGATAGCACCTGATGGAGTAAGAAACTGATGGAGTTAGAAAAGTGGTGTCTTTTGCTAACGTGGTTAGCTAATAGATTTACATATTTTGTCTTCCCTGTAAAACATTTTAAAAATCTGAAATGGTGGCTTTATTCACAAGATCTGTATCTTTCATTTGGTGTCTTGGACTTGTGATTTAATGATATTTAGATGCTACTATTTAATTGTGACGCTATGCTAGCGATGCTAATCAGTGTGGGGGGGGGGTGGGGGGTGATCCCGGATACGGGGTTGAGGTTCGTGAAAGGTTAACTTTGCTTGTTCTTTTATATCTGCCTCTGTACGGCTTCCCTTTAATGGGCCTAGAACCTGTCTAACGTTTCGATGTTATAGTTGTAATAAATACATACAACATATATATTTCTGCTGAGGTGTTGTCTGTTGCATTGCTCAGAACTGTTGATTCAACTCAATAGGTGGCCTGTTACGAATCTGTCTTAAGTTCTGGTTGAGGTGTTCCCCTCATTGAACATTAACTGGGGTATGTTATACTAGTTATGTCCATGACAACACTAGTGTATACTACAGTAAATCTGCAAAAAAAATAACTAGTGAATACTATGGTATGCTACAGTATTTAGACCATAGCATACTGTACTATTTTCATGTGGGTTAGCTGTAAATGTATAACAGGTTTGATGTTTGAACTAGGGCCACAATGGAAATACATTTGACACTTTTTTAGTGTTATTCTTCACAAATGTCTAAATGCATTATATCAACATTTGTGGTATTGTGTTTTTAAATAGTCAAAATCAATTAAGGGTATACTAGTGTGGAGTATAGCATTCTACCGTATACTACAAAATTCTATAGTTAGCACCACACGATTGAGGGGGAACCTCAGAGAAAATCCACGGCATGAGCTCCCCAAGGACAGCAAGTTGAAATCAAAACGGCATCGACAAAGCTAACTCGTAGTCTAATCGATCAAACACTACGTGATCGAGGGATACTACAGTGTGTAGTATTCTACACAGTATACAAAAAATGTATCCCGAAATCTGGCAGATGGCGATATTGTTGTTTCATCTTACTGTCCAAAATATGCTTACTTTGAAACACCATTTCCCACCACCATACTAGTGGCTAATGCAACTTCCTGATGTTGCGCCCCACGTTCAGCCAGAGGTAAACAACAGACTGCTGCAACCTGATTGGCTGAATGTGGTTCAGCCAAACTCATTACAGCCACTAGCATGGTGGCTAATTTTGCCTGAATGGACAATGTTTTAGGAATGAACTGATCCACGGGTGATACGAGTGTATTGCCTGCTGCATACACTGGTTCTGGACGGTAAGATGTTGTGTTGTCACGATACCAGATTTTTGACTTGGATACTGTTAGGATTTATGTTTATGCACTATAGCCTGTTTGAAGATGAATATTGTTTTGTTACACACACACACACAAACAATACAGAGGGGGGGGTGTGTGTAGGTGTAAGGACTGACCAACACAGGCCATAAAAGTTGTGGACAGTCTGGAGAGGGGAGGGGTGCATCTCTCTCTAGGCCAACCAGGAGATTAGAATACTGGACAATACCATATTAGGAACTGTTTCAGTGTAGAATCGACAGACACAAGACGGATCTAATCTACCCAGCAACCAGATGTGGACAAAGGAAAGCGCCAAGGGGCTTGGACCGATCCGAGGGCCAGCAAAGGCGGTGCAAAGTCTAAACCACGCCCAGTCTCTACTCTGACAGGCCGGCTCGGAAGCGGGAACTATCTCTGTCACGAGTATATTATAATATCTTTGTCAGGAACAAGTCAGTTCCTTGTTCCACCCTGCGGGGTGGTGCAGTGAACCCGTATATACAAAAATTGCATTTGCCATTCATTGTTTGCGGTAATTAAACATAATTAAAGAAAGTTAGCAGACCTTGCTATTTATTTATCCTGATACCGGATGTGTTACACGCAGCGTTCACAATACCAATACCAGGTTTAGGATCATAATACTCTATACCGAAACGATTCTCAATACCAAAACGATACTCATATACTGAAATGATACTCATATACTGAAACGATACTCATATACTGAAACGATACCACGGCAAAAAAACAACAACATATTAGCTAAAGTCACAGAATAACCACTGGGCTTTATTTTTTTTAAAATATTGAACAATGTTAACTGGTAGAACAAATACAATGTCTTCTATTCTATAATCAATTTCTTGCAACAAAAAAATTAACACCATACTAAATCAGAATACCTCCAATTTTCCATATGCAAAACCATAGTGGAAGTATGTACAAATAATTGTACAAATACATTTAAACTGTTTCAAAAATGTAATTTGATACATATCATGGTTCATTTGCTAGTATATGGCCATAATATTGGGTCAAATGACATTAGACCTCTAATTCATTACAGCTAACTCTTTTAATGTATTAAAATAATAGTTTATTTCCAAAACTACATACTTTGAAGCTCATTTCTGAAGCTTGTATATTGCAGTCTACCTTAAAAATACAATAGAATTTGCATAGCATTCAATGATTCCAAGAGGGCATTCACTTCCCAGGATGCCCAGGGCTGCTGGCTGGTGCTAGTAGCTACTGCTAGCAAGCCCAGACAAATGTGAAGTATTGCTGTCAAGTTAAGTGCATTTCACATGACTTTTGGTTTGTGTAATCATATACCGAACAGAAGTCTAATCTATGGATTTCACATGAATGTCAGGGGTGTAGCCATGGGTGGGCCTTGGAGGGTCTAGGCCAACCCACTGGGGAGCTAGGACCTGGCAATCAGAATGATTTTTCCCCCACAAAAGGGCTTTAATACAGACAGAAATACTCCTCAGCAATATTTTGCTTAGTTTTTCTGGGGCGCTGGCCCTCGTCTGATCTGTAATCAAGGTTTTCCCATAGTTCACTTCTGGAGACAGTTTTGTCAAGCTGCGGGCGTGGAGGTATGTTTTCGTTAGAAGCCATGCTGTCGGCATTTTCTATGCTCTTGCTTGCGTCTCAAAAGTGTCCTGCACTGTGTCCCTCGATCGTGTGGTAAGAACTACACGATCGAGGGATACTACAGTTCACTACAGTAGCACACCACCCTGCATCCCACTGCTGGCTTGACTCTGAAGCTAAGCAGGGTTGGTTCTAGTTGGTCCCTGGAGGGGCGACCAGATGCTGCTGGAAGTGGTGTTGGAGGGCCAGTAGGAGCACTCTTTCCTCTGGTCCCCCAAAAATATCTTAATGCCCTAGGGCGGTGATTGGGGACATTGCCCTTTGTAAGGCGCTGTCTTTTGGATGTTAAACAGGTGTTCTGACTCTCTGTGGTCACTGAAGATCCCATGGCACTTATCGTAGAGTAGGGGGGTTAACCCTGGTGTCCTGGCTAAATTCCCAAGCTGGCCTTCATACCATCACGGTCACCTAATCATCCCCAGCTTCCGATTGGCTCATTCATCCTCTCCCCTGTAACTATTCTCCAGGTTGAGAATGTGTTCTCAGTCAACTTACCTTGATAAATAAAAACTACAGAATTCTATAGTAATCTGGTATTTTTATGTGGGTTTACTTACCACTTTTCTTGTCCATCGCTGTAGTAGTTCAGGGTCATGGACTTACTTCTCTCTAGTCAGAGTTGGCAACCTGGTAACGAGAATTGAAGTCTGTGAGCCACTGAAATAACACTGAATATCAACACTGGCCAACTGGTTTTAATACAACCTCTGTTTTGTATTAAACATCTTTGTGTTTGAAAGAGATACGAACGTAGCGTAGCCTGTGAAACGACTGTTTCTCATTGTGTTCTACCAGTGACCCGTGATAACTATTTGTTGGTAATGACAACCTCTCCCCTGTGTTATTGTCTAACAGAGAGAGAGAGATCCTCGGTGGCCATATAAAATCACCACAACACTCACAGGGGCTACAGTTTCATCCAACTAAGTAGGAAAATGTTCCATCTGGGTGCCATTTTGTGTTGTTTGTTCCAGTTGGAGCTGCCAAGAAACCAGAGCCCCTGTTTTTTACGAGGGCTTCGGGTGAGGCAACAGGGATGGGAAAACAACTGAGATTTCAAAACTTGTAGAGGCTTATGCAAAGATTTTAAATGTAATATCCAATAATGCGAATAACACACAGCCCAGGCTAGAACGTTCCCACAGCCTTAAGTGTGCTTTCTGTATTGAACCCATTTTAAATAGCTACATTAACTCGACAGCAAAATATAAATGCCAAAGCAATTTAGCAAATAAGCACACATTCACATAATTGCCATGCAAATTTGTTCCGGTTACAAAATATCTGCTACTTAGGAGGACACAGATACTAGCCGGGAGCATTGATTTAATGAGAGTTTGAGTGTGGACTTGAACCCGGCAGGCGGGAATCAATTTCAGTGCAATATAAACTACTGTTAGATAAAGAAAAACATGGACGCTACCTGTATCAATCTTTATGATTGCTTTGTCATTTTAAATGTGTTATCATGGAAAACTGTAGGTCCTAAAGCACTTTCGTTGTCATCTCTTTCCTTTCCTACCATCACAAACCTCTTAATCATTCACAAACAACACTTTTGAAGCCTAAGTCTATGAACAAATTGCAAGTGGCAATCTTCCCTTTGCACATTCTGCTTTGATGACTGTGGAGAGAACAGAGGAAGCATCTTTTTGCCCGGCAACAAATGTCCTGTATCTGTAAAAAGTACACACTGGGACGATGGTGCTGGGCAAAGACTGTGTGCTTAGATTAGAGGTAGGCTGTTTACCATCAGAGTATATCACAGGAAAAACACTACAGCACACAGGCACTGCGTTGGACGGCAATGCCATCAATTAAAATGACAGCCAATCCACACAGGAACCTGATCATGTATCCATAACAACCAGCTGGAGCACTCCATAAATAATCCCCAAACACTGACAACAAAGCAATGTGTGATCGAGAGCAGATGTGTTTCTATCCACCGGTGTCTCTATCTTGTACAGTCATGGTTTTATCCCCAGCCATCTATCCACACCGGCCCTACTTGCCACCAGTTCAGCTGTGAGACAGAGACTTGAGGGGAGCGAGTCGTGACACATTGTACGACTGTCATCTGAAACACGGGATCCGACTGACAGTGTCTCCCCTACCACACAGACAGCTACTGTAGCTAGTCCCCGGGATGTCGCCATGGAAGCAGGGGCATGCATGTCCCTGACACTCCAAATCCTTCATGTGGCGGCGGGGCAATCCGCATTCTGCTCGTTGACCCTGAGGCCTAAATGGCTCATTTGCGAGCGGACGAATGCCGTTGATAATCGCTGAGTGAAGTGTGAGGCTGCGGACCCCTACAGTCAATTACACACAGATCCTTACTAAAAACACAAGGACAGAAATGAAATAGAGAGAGGGGAGGGGGGGGGGGGAGAGAGACAGAAGAAGGAAAGGGAGAGGAAGGAAAGCGGTAGAAGGGTAGAGAACGAGTAATACGGACAAAGACAAACCGAGGGAAGATGAGAAACAGAGGCTGGCCAGACCTGGACGAAGATACTTAGCGAGTCTCTCTCTCCAGCTGAACTTCCACCAACCTCCTTTTTGAGGAATCTAAGAGCCTTTAATGGGGACAGTAAAGTCACTTTAAAGGTGCCCCTCTCTGACGAGGGCCTTTGAGCTCAGTGAGAGCCGCTCACTGTGACGTGAGGTTCAAAGGCGCGATGCGAACGCGCATCACCGCTGGGTGACACGTAGAACATCACTTCAATAGGCTCACAGGCAGGCACAGAGGAAACTGGGCCAGAACATCACGTCAGCATGGTTACAGGCAGGCACAGAGGAAACTGGGCCAGAACATCACGTCAGCGTGGTTACAGGCAGGCACAGAGGAAACTGGGCCAGAACATCACGTCAGCGTGGTTACAGGCAGGCACAGAGGAAACTGGGCCAGAACATCACTTCAATAGGCTCACAGGCAGGCACAGAGGAAACTGGGCCCGAACATCACTTCAATAGGCTCACAGGCAGGCACAGAGGAAACTGGGCCCGAACATCACTTCAATAGGCTCACAGGCAGGCACAGAGGAAACTGGGCCCGGACATCACTTCAATAGGCTCACAGGCAGGCACAGAGGAAACTGGGCCCGAACATCACTTCAATAGGCTCACAGGTAGGCACAGAGGAAACTGGGCCCAAATGGGGGACCCATCACCTTACAACAGTAAATAAGACTAACAAGACCACGAGTACCGGACATGTTGACGTCCGTTTCCATGTGTTCCAAGTCAAACCACACACGTGAGCCTCTTCACAACAACGACGAGAAAAAACCCACACTATTTCCGTAACGCTCAACGAGATGAGTGATCTAGAATCTACCAACACCATGTTTTAAAACCAGTGAAGCGTGACTGGGGCTGGTGATATGAAGACTGACATGCGTTATAATAACGCCTGGCCGGAAACGATGGATATCACATCACCATAACAGCTACAGTAAATAACTTCCTACTGACAGCCCTTTAATAAATGCCAGCAGATCCCGCAAACCACAGGGGGCGAAGCCTTAATTGAACGTCATGGGTCGTTATGAGTCCCTTTGCAGCGCTGCAGATTGAATTACATTTAACACGATAACACACGCCAGAGAGGAATTGAAGAGATGGGGGAAATTAGATGGGAGAGGCTGGAGTCTAGAGGTGGGTGAGAGAGAAAGAGGGAGAGGACAGCTGCACCGTCACCTCACTAAACAAACCCACTAAACAAACAGCAAGAAATTGCAAACGGCAGCAGAACGAATGGCTGAGCGAGACAACAAAACAACATCTGGGAGTTTCTCACCGGTTGGTTCCAGGCGCACAGCTCTAGAACGTCTTTGATCAGCTCCCTCACATGTCCACTATCTGTGTTTACCTCGACTTAACCCTGAGAAAGTCGACATAGCCGGTCACCCCCAAAACACACACACACACGCATGTACACACACACGCACAACACATACACACACAAACTTACATACACACAGTACACACACACATATCCAGGAGTCAGGGGGTCTTTAATCAACATTTCTCATTGGAACGTTCTCGTTGCTTGTCGTTAGGAATCGTCTGCAACTAAAGCAGGAAATAGAGGGTTGGGCATGTGGACAGCCCAATTAGTTTCCTCTTAATAAGCTGCCAGAGCTGGAGTTCTCCCTCCAGATGACACAATACAGAACTCCTCGACTCCACAGAGAGACCAGACACAATCTCCAACTCTCTGTCTGTACTGGAGTAATACATTATACTGTGTGTGTGTGTGTGTGTGTGTCTGTGTGTGTGTGTGTGTGTGTATGTGTATGTGTGTGTGTTGTGCGAGACCAGCCGCCCGCTTTCATTAGAGATAAAGAACAACACAAACATCAATTATTTATTCACCCAGCCCCATGGCTACCCTCTCCCAGCCTAGCAGACTTAGCATAATGGCTAACCCTTAGCGCCCCTCCCCATCCGAGGGAAACGGGGGTTTCTGAGGGAAAAGCTACCGCTAATTAGCGCGCCGCGGGGCTAGCCCTACAGTATATGTTGAGAATTGTCGGCATGTTAGAGCTGGCTTCCTAGGCAAAGAGATGAGGGGGAAGGGATGGAGGGAACGGGGGAGGAAGAGAGAGAAGGAAAGGGGGGGAAGAGACTGCTGTCAGGAGAGATGACAAAGTTGGGTTGAGTGTGGAGAAAAGAGACAGAAATTGTATTTGGCACATGCTTCGTAAACAACAGGTATAGACTAACAGTGAAATGCTTACTTACAGGTCCTTTTACAATAAGGTGGAGAGAAAGATAAAGAAGGGAGAGAGGGATGGCGAGGGATGGAGGGAGAGGAGGAAGGGGTGGGCACATGTCACATTAGACTGGATCAATTACAGCACTGTCAAATTATATCAGATCCCCTGCACTCCCTTCTGCACATAAAAAACAACACACACATGAATGCACGCATCACATTTACAAACAGAAGCAAACAAGCATTCACATATGCACAAACACATTTTCAAGCACACAGACTACATGCCACACACACGCACACACACACACACACACACACACGCACTCCTGGTAGTAAAAGTCTGCATGGTAACAGAGCAGGCACCTCCATTTGAATAAGGAGGGAGTCACCACTCTCTACATAGCCATGTTTCTGCACACACACTTACACCTTCATGCACACACACATATACACACAAACATAGGGGCACACTCTCATACGCATACACAAATGCAGGCAAATGAGTTGGCTGGTTACCAGTAAGGGTAAACCGACTGCATGTTCATTTCTCTCCATTTGTGTATTAGTGTATGTGAGCTCAGCCCAGAAACATGAGCTCAGAGGCTGCCTGTTCCTCCTGCAATGCAGCAGCAACGGCTAACAGGAAGAGCAGAAACACACTAAAACGAGCCACCCCTCTCTGCTATCATAGCAGCCTGACTTGATACACAGCAAACCGGAAACACACACACACTCCACAGCCTGACACACACATCTCTCACCTGTGCTGCTTCGAGCATCGCATCCCCGCGTACCCCGCAGAGAGAGAGGGAGAGGAGGAGCGGGTGGAGAAAGAAGGGCACAGAAAAAAAGGAAGGAAAGAGGGGGACTGAGAGCGTAAATAGAGTGGAGATGAGAGAGAGAAAAATCGACCGGACGTCAAAAAGAAGAGAGGGAGAAAATAGACCGAAACAGAGATAAAAGGAGGTGAGTCACAGGGAATAACGGAGAGCGAGGGGATTCCTCTCACCTGCTGTGCAGCCAGCTCCTCTCCTCTGTTCCTCTCTTCCTCAACTCCTTTCCTCTCTGCCGTCTGCACGCGCTACTGCCGCCTTCCCTCCCTCCCTCCCTCCCTCTCAATTTCAACCCAACACCCACCCCTCCCCAAAAAAAAGAAGTGAGGAAAAGAAAGGTGTTGTTTGGGGTCTGAGAGGAAAGGAGAGAGAGGCGATAGTCAGGCAGCTGCTCTGTGTAGGATTGATCACCCTTTGCCTGCCTACAGCGATGAGCTGGCCCAGAAAAATAAGACCAGGAAAGAATAATACCCAGGAACACACAAGCCAAACAACACTGCTACAGTGCGTGTGTTTGTGAGCTGTTCTGCTATAACG